>NC_059268.1:21381683-21514183 GCF_017591435.1 Portunus trituberculatus | reverse complement strand
GATTCCATTGGGGTGTTCTGTACATGTTCACATTCCATTCACGTGATGAGGTCTCCAAATATGTTCACAGTACTGCGAACGATAATTGGCACTTCTGAACTAGACGTGTATGGAGAGAGATGTGCATGATACACACACACACACACACACACACACACACACACACACACACACACACACACACACACACACACACACACACACACACACACACACACACACACACACACACAGAACATGTTTATCATAGTTTCCATTAAATTATGAAAGAGTTGGGAAAAATACTAATTCGCTGTATGCTCATCCAGTAGAGCATTTGAATTCACCATGTCAGATATGAAGTGAGGCGCGACAAATTGTGCTTGCATATTCTCTCTCTCTCTCTCTCTCTCTCTCTCTCTCTCTCTCTCTCTCTCTCTCTCTCTCTCTCTCTCTCTCTCTCTCTCTCTCTCTCTCTCTCTCTCTCAACACTGGTGCACCCTCGGAGCTTCTGTGTCTCTCAGTAAGGCACCCTCTGCTCGGTCAAGACAAAAGAGTCGTGTTTGATTCCAGGGACAGAGAGTCGAAGCTCCTTTCATCTCGAGGTAGTGTTTGTTTGCCCAGTGCAGACTTCACTACCGGGGATGGAGCAGGTCGGGATACTTGGGAATGAGTCTCACCCGTGCCTCTCTCCGGGGAAGAAAGGGTGTGTGCGTTTTTAATTTTGATTAATAACGCTGGCTGGCACTAGTTCTTGCTGGAAGAATTTTATGATGTAAGCTGAATACATTGGTGATGATAGCATTAGTTGTCCGGTGGTGTAGTGGTGAACACCGAGTCCTTTCTAGCTGCCTTCGTTTCTTTTGACCACTTGTGTCCTGCCCTCCCTACCTCCCTCCCCACCCACAACCAGCACCCCGCACCAGAACGGGATACAAACCACGGCAATAACAGCTTTTCAATAAACCCAATGGTCAGCTGAAAATAATGGCATAACTGTGCTCAATATGCATTTCCTGGCACTCAATGCATCACAGCTTCAGGCGTCGCGCATGCAGTAAGCAATAAGCCTCCGAGATTCCCTATAAATTTCATCAGTCTCCACCACAGTGATATGAAGGCAGAAAGAAAGAAGGGAGGGAAAATAGTCTTTAGTGGGATTCCAGGTTGCTTGCTTGCAGGGCGGCTGGCGGTGGCGGGATTACGGACACGTTAGGACGGCAGGGAGGCAGGGCGTGGAAAACCAAAACACGGCCCCATTGGAGACTTGTGTGTGTGAAGCGCGCTGCCAAATCAGGGACGTGGAAATTTTAATGATGCAAACGAAATGAAGGTCGTTATGCTGTGCGAGAGTGAGAGGGTGTGTTGGGAGTGGTGGTGGAAGTGGACATGGCGTGGGTGTCGGGTTGGTGTGGGATCGGTACGTTAGAAAACGGTATTGTTATTGTGTTAAGTGCAGTGCGTGGGATCATGTTTTTTTTATGCGTGTGTGTCTGAAAGTTGTGGCAGTTGCAGTAATAGGTGTTAGTTGCAGCGTCGTGCCACAGCTAATAAAATGATCACACCTGACCTGCATTCTCAGCCACACACACGTCATACTCGGCAACTTTCGTATATTTGCCTGTGTGTCTATATGTCTGTCTGTCTGCCTGTGAATAGATTATGTATGTATTGTTTATGCTTTTTGTGTGAGAGTGGCCTATTTCAGAATGAGATCACCATACCCAGTGCGCAGTATTCGGGTAACTGTTTGTCCCTTGCCCTATAATTGTTAGTCATGCAAATGTCCCGAGTATCCTCACAAAAAGCAGAAAGAAAGGAAGTAAAGTTGGAGTCCCTAGTGAACCATAACGCCCTCGCCACACGCATCGGTGTTGACCAAGACGCTCGTCACTTACGAGTACTACCATCACGCCGCGCCCAGCCAACTCCTCTGCGCCGCGTCTCCTCTGAAATAATGAGCTGGCTTTGCTTGCAAGGTGTTATCCACACCATTGTTATCTGCTGATGCTCTGGATAGATGAAAACAATGTATGAAAAGCAAAGCAAATATCAATATAAAGATTTCATCATGATTTCTATCTTCAATTTAAAACACATTATTGCATTATTCCAAGCTATGAGTTGTTAGAAGGCATGCGCGTGTTGTTTTATTCACATAGCATGCTTTTATCATTAGCAGGATGTCTGTGTACTACAAGCATGCATTATTCAGTGACGGAAGCTCGCGTTGGAACACCAGCGCTGCCTTCCCTGCATCTGCTTTATTTCCCTGTTTATCGTCATCAATCTTCATTCACCTTATTCCCATCGCTGTATTGATGAACATATTCGATACGCTGTGGTGCAGTGGCCGGCACAGTGCCGAGGATTAGGAAGATTGATGCGCGGCTGAAATTCTTCACGGAGTCATTTTTTGTCGATCAGATATGCAAACTTGTATCGAGAGAGGCAATGCCTGACGTGCTCCTGTTTTCTGTAGGAGTGAATGATAGCCCTGGTGAAGCCTCATCATACTGAACTTTTATGTAGTGATTTCACTAATAACTTTTCAGCTCTGATTTCAACACGGATTTATAAGTTCACTGTAAGAGAACGCTGCCAAAAACTTTTACAAATGGACACTACAGTCAGTACGTTATCATTATGTCAGTGCTCAACACCAAAGTAAAAAGAAGAATTACGTATCATAAACATTAAGCAATATACTGAAGCTGATTTGTGAACATGGCCGTTAGATTTACTGCACATCTGGCAAAGCTTCAGTGTTTCTCTCTCTCTCTCTCTCTCTCTCTCTCTCTCTCTCTCTCTCTCTCTCTCTCTCTCTCTCTCTCTCTCTCTCTCTCTCTCTCTCTCTCTCTCTCTCTCTGTGTGTGTGTGTGTGTGTGTGTGATTACTTAGAACTTTGTATGTGCCAAAGGATTTGCATTTTGCCTTTATATGTATTTATTTACCATCTTTTAAGAGAGGAAAATTTATAACGAGAGAGAGAGAGAGAGAGAGAGAGAGAGAGAGAGAGAGAGAGAGAGAGAGAGAGAGAGAGAGAGAGAATTATTTTCTAGAATTCCAGTGCCGTGACGAGAGAATTATTTTCTAGAATTCCACACACACACACACACACACACACACACACACACACACACACACACACACACACACACACACACACACACACACACACACACACTTGGTAAATGTTCCCTCTTAATCAACGTCAACAGCGCGTGTGTGTGTTGCTTAACATTTTTTTCCCTCCGGCTGTACCTTCATTTCTTCCTCTTTTCTTCTTTTTAAAATTCCTCCTCCTCCTCCTCCTCCTCCTCCTCCTCCTCCTCCTCCTCCTCCTCCTCCTCCTCCTCCTCCTCCTCCTCCTCCTCCACTTACACCACCACCACCACCACCACCGATGCCTCGCGCCTTATCACCTCTCATCTCTGCCATCACGTGTTCTTTGCACGATATATGTTGCATTATCATTATTATTTTTTTTTTAGATTTAAGAGTTTCTTTGTGGCATTAATTTGTCCTTATCTATTCCATCGACGAAAATATCTTAGAGCAAAAATCCCTTAGCGTCACTCTCTCTCTCTCTCTCTCTCTCTCTCTCTCTCTCTCTCTCTCTCCCATCAGTGCATTTCAGTTCTCTTTCCAGTGGATATTTTCGTGGAGTGTAAGAGTGCGTGCGTTGTTTTGTCTCCCCTTCTCCCCAAATCCCTGTGCTAGTCTCACTTTTCTCTCTTCCTCCACTGTCCTCTTCTTTCTGCCTTCCTCTTTTATGTCCTCTCGCACTCCGTCCCTATTCCGCCTCGCCCTCCTGCCTCGCTGTGCCTCCGCATTCCCCTGTACTGAGAGTCGCTGTGGCAGAGGGCGCGGGACACTCCTCCCGGCACTGTCACACAAAGATTCACTGTATGTCTTTTGTGGTGGTGGTGGTGGCAGTAGTTGGACACGCATTTTTTCTTCCAGTTGTTTAGCTTTGTGTGTGAATGAAGAACAGACTTAGTGAAGAAAGTTGTTGTTGTTATTGAGTTTGTTAACTATTTTTTACCGATGTGTTTTCTTACATTGTGTTATGTTTCATCTTTTCTATCGATATATTTTCTCATGCCGTGTATCTCTTTATCCTTTAAAGAAAGAGACATCGGCACATAATTTACTTTACATTTCCACGGAACAAAATAATTTTCCTGAGAGCAAACGTCCCAGTGTTTGGAATATCAGTGAACTTTGATTGTGCGGGTAATTCTTTCAAGGTGGAATTGTGTCCACATTTAGGAATGAGTTGCCACTTAAATGGCGGAGCCGTTTTGGAAACTCATCAGGGATAAACGTGTTCGGTGTAATTTCCTCAGCCGGTTTAATCACCTCTGCGTAATTAGCTTGCAGATTGCTTCGTGCGCCATCCCTTCCTCGTTATATATAATAGTATTTTTTTTTTTGTTATTCTTAATTCCTGTGTTAAACCCGATAGCTTCAAGTAGAGCGCCGAGAGGGAAAGTGGAAGAGAAACACATAGGTTAGCGTAGCTTACCTTCGCTATTTCTCTTGGGCCTTTGCTTTTGATGTGTGCGGGGAGCCTCTCGCGGCAGCCATGTATATGTGTCTGTCAACACGCAAGTGTATGTAATACGTCCCCTGTTTACTGGTGAGTGGTGACAGTCTGCTATCACCAACATCCAACTCATACCCGTGCATCACCCTCGCCAATACTCTACCACGCATTTGTGCTCCTGTGTGTGTGTGTGTGTGTGTGTGTGTGTGTGTGTGTGTGTGTGTGTGTGTGTGTGTGTGTGTGTGTGTGTGTGTGTGTGTGTGTGTGTGTGTGTGTGTGTGTGTGTGTGTTCATGCATTGGTCTCATCTTCATGGGAACTAGTTGGTGTGTGATGTAAATGACTTTGGTTTGATGTGTTCTGAGTTAGTTTAGTCTGGTGTGAAGGGAGCTTGACTAGTGTGGTATTGTGGTCTTGTCTGGTCTGGTCAAGACTACATTAAATAGATGGGGACGGAATATTTTGCATAATGGAGAGAGATGGTCCTTCTTGAAATTAGGAAGGTTCATCACTGATCCTCCACGCCACTTGTGAATACTCAGGGTGATATTTAAGCCTCCGCCACCGAGGCACTGCAGTGGCCATCCATGCCTCAATGCCGCAAAGTGGACGCCACATGCACTCGATTCCACTTAAGTGAGGGTCGGCCGGCATTAGTGCGTTAGTGCGCCTCGACAGTAACACCCTCCCTGCTCAGCAATGATGAACGAAGCTTCGCACACTTCCCGTCACTGTTCCCGTACCTCATCAATACATACACCAGTGTGACCTTACAAAGTGCTACGCTTTGAAGGCCGCTACTTAGAGTTTAATGACTTCCTTCAGGAACGTCACTAGGAAAAGCTACGCATCAGTTTGATCAAAGAAGCGTTGTAGTGGAAGGTTTCAGGCACAGGGAAAGCTGGCTCTTGTCATCTCTAAGTCAACGAGTGAGCTGGGGCGCCGCTGTGGAGGAAACTCGTGTGTGTGTGTGTGTGTGTGTGTGTGTGCATACAGTTGAATGGTTTGGTAGGTCGATATAAGGAAGATGGCGTGTGTTTAGTTTAGATGTGTAGCTTGATAGGTAGGTGGGAAATAGGTTACTAGATATTAGACTACAGCTTTGATGTAATACTGTGCTGGGATGTTCAAATAGCTTTACGAGTTGTATGATAACACGGCAAAAAAAGATAGATGTGTGTGTGTGTGTGTGTGTGTGTGTAGGTAGGTATTATATAGACTATCACGTGTTGTCTGTCACGTGGGAAGCCACCGGAACAAAAAAAAAAAAAAAAAAAAAAAAAAAAAATCTAACTTATAAAAAACTATGATAAATACAGAGAAAAGAACATTACTAGAACTATAGTGGGAAGAGAAGATAAAGAGAAAGAAAAGAAAAAGATCCCAAGAATTCCTGTAGTGACGAACAGATGGAATGAGAGTGACGCGTGGCTTGACAAGTGAGGTCAAAGTCACTAGAAACATATACAGGAGAGGTCATGGCGAGTGGCGACACGAACCCGAAACAGACAATAACACGAGGAGAATCGGCGACTCCCCTGCTGTGAATCGGTGCGGAATGTTTTGGCTGTGGAGCCTCGCACCACAAACCAGTGTGTCAAGAAGTACCAAGTAGGAATATACAGTCATACTGGAAATTGGTGGAAGTCAGCTAGTCTGCAGCATTTCACAGCCATTAAGCATGGAGGTACAGGCCTCACGGGACATGCCTGGTGGTGGTGTTGCTCTCAATCTTAAGGGACTCAAATGCTGAGATTTTGAGAAGCTTAGCTGTACCGAAGCCTTGTCATTCAGGATTACCAAGGCACCACTCTTTCAATCAATATTTCGCATATTTACGGCAGTCGAATCAAAATGATACGAGTAATTTTAGTAAGGATATTGTTTCTGTATGACTGACTTTCTGAAAAAAAAAAAACATATACATAATTAAGATGCGGAAATAGGAAAGAAAATATATAATTAAGGCATGGAAATGTAAGAGAATGGGAAAGATGGATGAAGAAAAAGGCAGAGCTATCCTGTAATGAGTATTGATCTAAGGTCTGAGGAGAGAGAGAGAGAGAGAGAGAGAGAGAGAGAGAGAGAGAGAGAGAGAGAGAGAGAGAGAGAGAGAGAGAGAGAATGTGTTCAAGTATACCTTCTTTCCTTCCTGTATGCTGGTGGTGTTGAAGCAAGGAGGAGCTGTGTGGTTCATGAGGGAGCTGGACAGGGAAGCAGCGGCAGGGAGGGAAGGAGGAAGGGAAGGTGGTAGGGAGAGAAGAGGGCGCGACAGGAAGGGGAGGGAGGGAGGGAGGGAGGACGGGAGGGAAGGGAGGTAAATGGCAGGAGAAGGTCTTGAGACATCACAGGCAAATTAGCCGCCCAGTTTTTTTTTTTCTGGTCGTACCATCCTTGCCTTTGATCAGCGCCATTATTCTGCCATCTTGTCTTGCCAGTTAATCTTGGGGCGTCTTTGATCACCGAGGGACGCGCCGCCCTTACACAGGTGATGGGTAGGGAGGTGATGGGTGGACAGGTGGTGGTGGTGGTGATGGGTAAGGTGATGGGTGGACAGGTGGTGGTGGTGGTGATGGGTAGGGAGGTGATGGGATGGTGGGTGATGGGTAGGGAGGTGATGGATGGACAGGTGGTGGTGGTGGGTGATGGGTTACAAGGTGCAGCCGTCGCCGCCGCCTCTCTCATTGACACCTTTCCTCTTCTGTGTTAAAAATAAAGCTCCTATATTTTGTAACTTTTATTTTCTACTTCGTTTCTTTTTTGAGATTTCCCAATTACCTCTACCTGCTTGTCTCACCTGTGTGTAAATCGTCTTCCGTACTTTATTCGACTAATTAACCATCTTATTGATCAGTATTCGTGTGACGGCGTATACTCGTATCTATCTATGTATTTGCTTATAATTACGTTCCTTGATGTAACTACGTGTTTCACACCAATTTCATCATGTGGGTTCAGAGGCAGCACTTCACCAACGAGCGTCTGGAGCAAGTCAAGCGTCCTGCATTACTCGTGTGAATGATTCTCGAATCTTCGTGTGAGCCAAACGAGTGGTGACGGTGAATGCACATGGAGTGTGGAGTGACCCACAGCTTTACTGAGAGGAGAGACGTGTCCTCAGCAACACTTGCTACAACAAAGCTTTTCGCCGTGTTTTGCTTGATTTTTACGACAAATTAACATGAGTGCAAGTTGAGTGAAGCACT
Source organism: Portunus trituberculatus (assembly GCF_017591435.1). Classification (NCBI taxonomy): domain Eukaryota; kingdom Metazoa; phylum Arthropoda; class Malacostraca; order Decapoda; family Portunidae; genus Portunus; species Portunus trituberculatus. The sequence goes on along the minus strand of NC_059268.1, from coordinate 21,506,447 downwards.
GCGATCTCCTCCCCAGGCCAGGCCCCCGTCAGCTCCCCATCTCTTCCCTCCTTCCTTCCTCTCCTCGCTGCATACTCGAGGGTGTCGGGCTGGATTAAATTATTTTTCTTGTGTGTGTACAATGTACGCAGTCAAAGCCTTACAGGAAGCAGTTAGCAAATGACAAATAAAGTTTTTGTTTGTGTCAGTGAAGAAAATGTGCAGATGACAGTAATACAATAATTTGTACTTTTAAACATACATGGTAACTCAGCGTAGCCATTTCACGCTCATCTATTATCTCCCATCACTCATCACTCTGTGTTCATCCTGACAGCACTGTGAGGAGTGCCGTCAATCAGCTGAGTCAGCCGAGTGACACTGTGTATCTTTTGTGACAGGGAAGCTGTGTGTCACATTCACAAACATTGAGTGTTTGGTCATGATATTCGTGTGATATTCATGACGTGATATTCATTCCGTGATAGGAATGTTACTCACCTCAAGACAGTGGTAGGTTTTGTGTATCTTGCGGAAGACAGTGCTGAGCCCCACGTAGCATCAGTGCAACATACATTACAAACACCCAGTGACGTCTACTGGAGTGTCGTCATGAAGCGGGTAAGTTGCCATGTATGTTTAACAACCACTTACTGTATTATCGTACACACACACACACACACACACTTAACAGTCAGAGCGCGGCTGGTCTGCTGTGCCAGTAATGGAGTCTGATCTCGCAGCCCATGAGATTTGACACCACATCGTACTCCAGACCAGCTCGTCTGGTTTATCGTGCCGAAACTTGCCCTCTCCCGACCCTTTGCTACCGCCGCCTTATTCCCTTCATCGGTTTGTGGCTGCTGTCGACTCGGTGCTTTGCTGTTGACCCTCCCCCCCTCTCTCTCTCTCTCTTCCTCTTTCTCTCCCTTCCCCCACCATCGTAATGTTATACCTTGACCCGCCTCTGCCTGCCACCCGACCGTGCCTTCCTTTACATTCAGTTTCTCGAGGCAGTGTGACAAAACTTAGTTGTCTGAGGACACGAGCAAGACTCCTCTCCTGATGCAATATTCTTATGTAAACTCTTACCTCTATAGTACAGGCTCTTTAAAAGTGGAATCTCTCTCTCTCTCTCTCTCTCTCTCTCTCTCTCTCTCTCTCTCTCTCTCTCCCGTAATAGCAAATCTAATACAGCATGAGCCACTGAAATGGATATAAACACACCAACAATAAAATGAGTCTTACTCGTCGCTTTGATATGTCTGCAGAGAACCGCGCCGCCGCCACGCGGCCTGGCCTACTGAGCGGGACCTACGAGGCTTAAGGAGGCGAGTGGCTGAGTACTGCAAGACCCTTCTCGACCACGTCCTGCTTGTTTGTCTTAGTCTTCTGCGATGCAGAGAGAGAGAGAGAGAGAGAGAGAGAGAGAGAGAGAGATAATATTCTACCTTTAAAGAGCGTGCTAGTGACAAGAGTTCACACAGGAATATTGCATCATGGGAGGAGTCTTGCATATCTTAACTGAGTGACGGCGACGGGAGAGGAGGGTGAGCTGCAGCTGAGAGAAGTGAGAGGAGGAGACGGGGGGGGGGAGCATCTTTCAGCAATGTCAGAGTTCATGGAGGAAGGATAGAAGGGTAGAGGCGTGAGGTAAGAGGCTTTTCTTTGTCTTAGGCCTGACAGGCTTTGCTGTGTGTTTGATAAATAAGTGATAATGCCGTGATAGTAGTAGTAATGGTATTGGTTGTAGTGGTGGTGATAGGAACATTTAACACACACACACACACACACACACACACACACACACACACACACACACACACACACACACACACACACACACACACACACACACACACCCTGGTGCCTGGTGGTTGGTGGTGGGACTGGGAAGAGTTTATCGTGCAGCAGGTGTGAGTGTGTTCAGCACATTCCTGAATCTCGTGATGTGTTTGTCTCGCTGCGATGTAAATCCTGGACATGTTTGCTCGGTGGTCACAAAGGAGGGAAACAGGTTGACCTTTGTGTTTTGTGGTGTGGTTTTTCCAGGGATCGGTGCAGCCACACGTGCTCTCAGTCACCGCGAGGGCCGGGTGTACGGCAGGCCGGGTGCCGGGTTCCATCACTCGTGAACACTTAAAGGCAGCAGCGCGCAAGAATAAAGAAAAGTCCAGTCTGAACATATCACTCACAAAACGTAAACATGAGGTTTCCTCCCTGGGATTGGCATGGGCGGGCCTTCCCATCTCCTAGGTGCGTGGAGCGGGTCTTTCTATCCCTGGGGCATGGGTGTAGGGTAGGCCTTCCTGCACCGTCACGGGAAATATGCAAAGGTCTTGCGGTATTCATAGCCAGATGTGAGGACGGGTGCATGCACGTCCCTGCCGGCCTGCCCGTGGGGGAGGAGACAGGAGGAGTAAGAGGCAAGAGAAGGAGTTTGCATCGAAGATGACACTGTCTCTTCTCAAGTTAAAACAAGAGCATGAAGCTTCCATTGCAAGGCATAATGAAGGCAGAGCGTGGCAGAAGCGACGGGAGTGGTGATGAATGGTGTAAAACTCCTTATTGTATATGGTGAACGATCTTGGCTGTGTGGTGGTGGTGGTGGTGATGGTGGTGGTGGTGGTGGTGGTGGTGGTGGTGGTGGTGGTGGTGGTGGTGGTGGTTAGTTGTGGAGTGAGTCTCATTGCCAAGGAAAAAAAAAAGGTAGAAAATAAGAAGGAAAAGGCTCTGTGAAGTAGAGGACAACTTTTCTTTGGAAATGTGTAACTTGGGCTGCGAAATATCCTGGAGAGTTTGAAGATCCGTATTTTTGTCTTGTGGCGGGAAGCGTTGAAGGAAACCAACCCGGGAAACTTGAAGGAAACTCTGGTGAGCTTGAAAGATTCCTCGTGACGAAGAAAGGGAAGAACTTTTGAAGGAAATAGTAAATGTTGGAGACACAGCTGGAAATGGAAAGAGGAAACTTGGAGTGTCTATCAGGAAAAAAAATGAGAGAGAGAGAGAGAGAGAGAGAGAGAGAGAGAGAGAGAGAGAGAGAGAGAGAGAGAGAGAGAGAGAATATGTGATGAAAGTGGTTATGAAGCAGCAGAAATAAAAGATTCGCCCGAGGGGTCGTAAAGGAAGAAGGGCAACTTTTATGAGCAGCAGGGAAGGAAGAGGAGGAGGAGGAAGGAAGAAGAAGAAGAAGAGAGGGAGTAGCGTATAGTGAATGAGGAGTGGAGGTAATGAGTGAAGACGACATGCACAAGTATGAGAGGCGGGCTGAGTGTGCCTAGAGAGGAAGGCGGAGTGTGTTGAAAGTGACGGAGGGGAAAAAGAGATTGGCAGGAGCAAGGTTTCCCTCGGCCGCGACGAAGCAGGGAAGGAGAGACAGGAGTGGGGAAAGTAGGAATAAAAGAGAAGGTAAAGGGAGACACGGAGGAAAGTAGGAAGGAAAGGCCGCCTTGCTTTGACAAGAGTAAAAGTGTCAGCAGGTTGGTAGCGAACAGGGAGGAAAGAAATGTGTGTAGCGTAAAACTGAGCCGCGAGGGAACAAAGAAGAGAGGAAAAGAAGGAATATGAGATGGCAGGGATGAAGTAAATAAGGAAGGTAAAAGGACATGGCCAAAGAGGAGGCTGTGAGAGAGGAAGAGGAAAATAATATTACGTGGAGGAGAGCAGAGTAAAAGCGGCGAGGACAGGATGGGGTATGAGCGGCGCCCACACGAGGCTCATCAGGCAGCAGGAGGCAGCGTGAGAGGGAATATAAAAGTGAAAGAAGAATAACAAGAATGAGGAAGAAAGAATACCAATAGAACATTTTTAGATAGGAAGGTTATCAGACAAGAGAATGCATGTGACACTTTATTCCTGAGTGGTTGTGAAATGCGCCCTTGTTGTGTTGCCTTGTGAAATGCATCAATTGTTCCCTGATGAAGGAGACTCGAGGCTTGATTGCATTACTGGTTTGCTTACTTGTTTGTTTTGTCCTTGAGTTACATGCGTGTTCACCACCGTCACTCACTCCTCATCCCATTCTTTCTCAACACCACGCGCTATTCCATACATCACCACACCGCCCATCACTGCCACTACCCTCTCATCACGTCTCACCGCCCACGCCCGCGCTTGCACCTGCCGTCACTCCGGAGGCAAGAGCGGTGGAGCAGGAGGAGGGAGTGTTACGCAGACAATCGCGTGTTGCCTTATTGGAAACGTTAGTTATTTTAGTGCAGTTCGGGAGCATAACTGGAACATTTCTACCTAAACCTATTGGAGAGAGAGAGAGAGAGAGAGAGAGAGAGAGAGAGAGAGAGAGAGAGAGAGAGAGAGAGAGAGAGAGAGACACGGGCACGTTCTTATTGGTAAATGAGACAACTTGTTTTTCATTTAGAAGTTCTCTCTCTCTCTCTCTCTCTCTCTCTCTCTCTCTCTCTCTCTACATCGGCCACCCTCATGCGCCTTTCCACATGTACCCACACAGTCCCCCCCTCCCGTTTCGGCCCAGCCTCGTCCCCGCCTCTGCCCCGGTGATCTGTTATAACGTTTGCGATGTTATTTTCCTTATTCTAACGATTGCTAATGAAACTCTTAATGGCCACGTGTAGAGCGTAATGAGTGACCCTCCCCTGTGTCATTCCCGCCCCTCCTTCCCTCCCTCCCTCCCTCCCAATGCTCTCCCTCCCATTGCTCTCCCTCACTACCTCCTTCCCTCCAGGTCTCCTCCCCCTCTCCCACCCGTCCTCCTCAGTACAGGCGTGTCATTAGCGGCCTAATGAGACAGAAACAAATGGACAAAACAAATGTCAGAATATATATACCATTTAGCACTCCGCCTCAGCTCTCCTGCCCCGCCATGTTTACGCAACTGGACCTAAAATTAATATATTCATTCATTCATTCATCTACGAGTATGTGTTAGATTTATCTTGATGTTGTTGATATGTGGATTAGGTGAAGGGAGGCGAGGAGGGAGAGAGCGGAGAGCGATATGCATATATAAATATTATATATATGTATATATATATATATATATATATATATATATATATATATATATATATATATATATATATATATATATATATATATATATATATATATATATATATAGAGAGAGAGAGAGAGAGAGAGAGAGAGAGAGAGAGAGACTGTCTGTCTGTGTGTGTGTGTGTGTGTGTGTGTGTGTGTGTGTGTGTGTGTGTGTGTGTGTGTGTGTGTGTGTGCGTGCGCGCACGCTCGCCAGAACAAATATATACAAAGAAATTATTGCAAACAGAAATAGAAGCCACGTAATCTAGATAGCGTGAAGTAAGAGACACTCTCTTGGACGGGCGGTGGTGGTGATGGTGGTGGCGATGGTGTGTCGGGGGATCAGGGACGAGTGGAGGCCGAGTCACGAATTGAAGTGTCGGAGAGAGAGGCAAGACAACCAGCCAAGAGAGGGAGTTGTTGCGGTGTTTGCACCTGAAAGACTCACCACTGAAATAGGAAATGGCGATCTTATTCGAAGAGAGGAAAAGATATATTATGGCTTATACAATGCTATTTTGTGAAAGGGTGGGTATGGTAATGCCAATGAAGTGGGTGGACAAACGTTCCTTGATCTTTATTTGATATCTTTAGTAACTTAACACTGTACTTTTCATATTAGTGTCACTTCAATTTCTACGCTTTAAGTCAACGTTGGCCTAACGTCAGCTCGATGCTCTTGACGCAATAAGTATTAACACAAAGAATTACACTAAGGTAGAATTTAGCAACCATGCTGATAATGCATTTTTCTTTTCAGGTAAGTGTGGCGTCACCTGTGCTCACTGAGGTCAAGGTAAGGCACTGACCTACCAGTATCATTCTTGCCTGGCACTGTGTCTGCGCCGGAGGTATTTCATCACCTTCATTCTCCTTGATTAGAGCTGAACAGCTTTGGTCGTCCGCTAGTCCATAGTAATTGTAACTTGTCTCAATTAACTAGCAATAGTTGGTTTTATTTGGAGCAATACGGCGATGGGTGAGGTCTGTAACGAGCAGCTCTGTACTGTACTCATGGCCTGGCAGGCAGACAAAACAACACTCCTTTAAGTCAGGCCGCAGCAGTCATTACCTCCTCCGGTCAGGGTCCAGAAAAGTTTGTAACGAGAGATCACTGGAGGCTGATAGGCGTTGGCAGAGCTATTTATGGTGCGTAGGGACTGGCTGACCTCCGATACAAACCAATGGGAAATTAACCACGATACCGTAGGTGTCAGAATCAATATATTCTTAGATGAGGAGAGGAGAGAAGCTACTTATTACATGCCGTTGTACTACTCAGAGAGAGAGAGAGAGAGAGAGAGAGAGAGAGAGAGAGAGAGAGAGAGAGAGAGAGAGAGAGAGAGAGAGAGAGAGAGAGAGAGATTGCCGATGTGACGTGTGGGAGTTTGTATTGAATCGAAACAAAGAAAAAATACTATGATGGTGATGTGTTTCAAACGAAACCATGACATCTCTACAAAATTGCTGTCTAGCAAGGTGGAAAACTGCCGACCAACATTTATTGAGATGTGGCGGGCGGGATAGCCATTGCCATCTATGTGTGTGTGTGTGTGTGTGTGTGTGTGTGTGTGTGTGTGTGTGTGTGTGTGTGTGTGTGTGTGTGTGTGTTTCGTGTGGCATGTGTGTGTCATTTTTCATGTGTATTTTATGTGTCATGGGTTTCGTGTGATTCATATGTGTTTTACTGTGTCATGCGATGGATGTGTTTTCCATGGGATTCATGTAGTTGAAGTGATGCTTGCGTGTTGCATGTTCCATGTGAGTCATGCATGTTTTATGTATTTCATGTTTACTTCAGGTAGGTCATGTGTTCGTGTGTTTTATGTGGGTTATATGTGTCATCAGTTTAATCAATTTCTTTCGTGCTTCATGTGTCATGTATTGCGTACCTGTTGCATATGGCTCATGTGTTTTATGGGTTTTGTGATCCATGTGTGCTTCATGTAAGTAATGTGGGTTCAGGGGTTCCCTACGTATGTTTTATGCGTGTTTTATGTGTCTCAAGGAATAATGGAAATTTTGTGTATGTGATGAGTTTTTCTATGGTATATGTGTGATTTTACGTGTTATGGGTTTTCAGGTGTTTCTTGTATTTATATGATTAATGGGTGTTATGTGTACCATAGGATTTTGTTTGTTTTCTATGTTTCGTGGTACTTAATTGTATTATGTGGTTTATGGGATCCATATGGGATTCATGAGTTGCACATGATTTATATGAGTTTACATGATACGTGAGTTTCCAGGATTGTTGAGTGTTTATTGTTTATTGCGTTAATCTGTACCTGTGATTACAAGTAGCTTATGCTAAGTATACGATTTCTTTAATAAATACTCAGAAAAGACTAATAATTGTGATGTTCAGGTTAAGTTGGACAGATTATTTAAGTTAACATGTATTTCTTGTCAGTTGTATTAATAATTTGTCAATAAACTACTACTACTACTTTAAATGACCTGCAGCAAACAAGCAATCCTCCCTCGCAAGTCATACACTGTAAAAACACTAACGACACGCGCGGCTCTTTGATGTACTCATAAAAACTAAACCATTGCAGTTTCATATACAAACGAGCGCGGCATGCGGCGTAGACCGCCTGGACCGACAGGGACACACGCGGCTATAAACTAGTGTATACTGTATAAGCGAAACGTGCCGCGCGAAACCCGCTAACACATGCATGGATCTCATCACACAGACATCCACGCGGCAGTGTTAAATACGCCCCAGGCAAGGCTGTTCCCTTCATCATCCCTCTCCACCATTCTCTCTCTCTCTCTCTCTCTCTCTCTCTCTCTCTCTCTCTCTCTCTCTCTCTCTCTCTCTCTCTCTCTCTCTGTGTGTGTGTGTGTGTGTGTGTGTGTGTGTGTGTGATGTTTTACTTGTTCTATTTTTCCGTGGCGGAAAGAAGGATATGAACACTCATTATAGGGAAACGTTTTGTTTCCTGGTGTGTAAAGTTGTTATGAAACACACACACACACACACACACACACACACACACACACACACACACACACACACACACACACACACACACACACACAACAAGAACAGCAACAGCAACATCGGCCACGGAATTGAAGGAGCTCATATTGGTGTAATGATACTCACGGTACAAATATAGGTATGGATTTTCGAGCCAATTACGTTAATTATGGCGCTCGGTGTTTCCTATTTGCTTAGGAATAAGGTAAACATTTGTGATTATTAGTTAATGAATCAAATTAGTGAGATCATTTCATTTATTTGCACATGTGTGTGTGTGTGTGTGTGTGTGTGTGTGTGTGTGTGTGTGTGTGTGTGTGTGTGTGCTCGCGCTGGCACATGTATACGAAAATGATGAATACCTCTTTGTGGCGTGAGACGGGATTTGTGTGGCTAAGAATTGCGGCAGAAGCAAACATGGTGATGGTGTAGCAGAGAATGTCACGGTAGTAGCAGAGCCAGTCCCAGAGTGTCCAAGCATGAATAGTACATCAGCCTACTACACACCACACCGCCACTGTACAATTCCATGCCTCCCTCCCTCCCTACCACCCTCCCTGCCGCGCTGGTGATTCATGTTGTCTCGTGATGAGCTCCTGAACATTCCAGGCTGCCTAACAAGTGTTTTAGTAAAGTGATGCTGATATACAGCTTATCTGGCCACGCAGGGGAGAGACAGAGATAGATAGATAAACATATATATATATATATATATATATATATATATATATATATATATATATATATATATATATATATATAGAGAGAGAGAGAGAGAGAGAATGTATTTTCTCCTAGTAGACCTCCAAAGGCAAACATCTTCCATTAAAGTGAATTACCACGCTGGGATTCACTGTCAAGTTTCTCTCACACTGCTATTTTATTTCCCCAAATTTGCTCCTTTGTGTTTCTCTGGTTTATTTATTTTTTTATTTCATATATTACTACTTTGTACTTTTTAGCTATAGCTACATTTTCATTCTTAACCAGTATTGAATTGCATATATGCGTTTTTTTCACATTTTTCGAGCCAAATTTACTAAGCTTATACTCTTTTCTTTCTCATCCCCCGCCGGCGCCCTTCATCCCTTCCGTCCTGCTGCAGCAAGCCCCTAGAAACTTACCAGCTGCCCGCCGACTTCCACCGACACTGATTTATATGCGCACATTCCAAGCGGGTGAAGGATGGTAATGAGTGAGAGGAGGGGCGTGGGGGGAGGAAGAGGAGGAGGAGGAGGAGGAGCAATTTTTGGAATAGTGGGCTTATCTCTTGGTTAGAGTACACCTGGTGGCGTGTTTGAGGACCAATTAGCATTAATCAGGTAAGGAAGAGGAAGAGGGATGCGCCGCCTGCAGCCTTTCCTTTTAACTTTACCGCAACACACACACTCACACACACACACGCACACACACACACACACACACACACACACACACACACACACACACACACACACACACACACACACACACACACACACACACACACACAGAGAGAGAGAGAGAGAGAGAGAGAGAGAGAGAGAGAGAGAGAGAGAGAGAGAGAGCACGGTGTGGATAACAAGCCTATGTTCTATATTTGATATTGTGTTGCACTATAAAGCTGCGTCTTAAGGTTTGCCTTAATTCTTAAGAGATATAAAAAAAAGACGAGCTTCAACTGCTTCTGCCGCTGTCTCAGTACTGCGTCTCTCTTCTTGATTGTTTAAGGTTTCTTTCACGGTTACTGGTTTTTTCACCTTGCAAACTGCATCACTTTCCATTGATTTTCCATTGATCCCATGGCTGATTGGCAACGCTGATTCCATAAGTACATATGCAGTGTTTCAAAAACTGTCATAGATTACTTCGCTTGTTCAAAAATTTCTCTGATTATGTGAAATTTTTCTCGTTTTCTCTCTGCTAAATAGTCTACCAAATCTAGGATCACTGTTCAGTCGCTTTGTATCCTTCTCACTCCCTCGCTACCAGCACAGAGGGACGCGGGGGAAGCATAGAGATCCATACCATACCATGCCATTCCCAAGCCTCTGACGTAGCCTTTAAAACCAGCAGTCAGCGATGGGATTTCCCCGTCACCGCGGCGGTCGCAATAGAGGCAGAAAATGGCTACAACTTTAACCATTAATCAAGTAACTGTTCAGCCTCACGACCCAGATACAGACCTGGCACGGTGGCACACACAGAGCCATGCTAGCTGACACCGACACCGAGCATGCTGAGGACGAACTTCTCAACATCGTATTATGCCATAGCTTGGCTTAAAGTATGAAGCATGAACAATGTTATTAATGAATAAACCAATAAACTATCTAAGTGGTGGTAGAAAGACCAGTTAACGCTCATAATTTTCTCTTTAGTTTATCAAAACAACTTATCTATTTCAGTAATTAATATGTTACTGCTGTCGGTGCGTATCATATTGCTCGCGCCAAAGGAGCCTGGCATATCAATAAACATAATGAAATGTGGGTCAAGGCAAGATTGCAATCAGTGTCTTGTTTTGCGACAAGTGTGGAGTGTGCGAGGCGAGGCGAGGGCGCGCTGTGCCACACGCACGCCCTCCCCGCCAAGAGTGACGAGTGGTCATCGAGTATTTCTTGTCTCTTTATTGGGACGCGAGGCCGCGGCGGCATAAGTCTTCAAGGCCTCCCCAGTTTACAACAGCGTGTTTCAACAACTTAGGGTGAGTTTAGAACACGCTTGCCTCGCCCTAAAGTTTTGAAAAAGGCAATATAGACCGTTTGGAAGCCAACTCTCTCTCTCTCTCTCTCTCTCTCTCTCTCTCTCTCTCTCTCTCTCTCTCTCTCTCTCTCTCTCAGGCCAGTAGATAAAATGAATAATGACAGCGTGTGCCAAATAAAAATAGGCGTTATCTCGCTAATCGTCCGCTATTTCGTCTTCTCATCCTGTTCCTCCTCTTTTACTCACTTACCTTTCTTCTTCTGCTCTTTCTTTTTCTTTTACATTAAACAGGGATCCTGTCATGTCAGCACACCAAAATTAGAGTTGTGTCACTCTTCAGGAGGACCCTCCTTCCTCCCTCCTTCCTCCCTGCCTCCCTGTCAAAGTCTCGCTCACAATCCTAAACTTCTTTGTAGTTTATTTGTGTCCCAAGTTACAGAGGGATGGAGGAAGGATAGGAGGGAGAGAGGGAGGGAGGGAGACAGGCAGGAACGGAGACAGGCAGGAACGGTGAAGTTGGCTCACCGATTTTTTTCTTGAGGTTTGGTTATTGTAAAGAAGGAAAGTCAATTTTGGAGAGTTTGAGTGATAATTCGACGTGAGCCAAACCTATCAGCTACACGCACAGATACTATGGCTCGCGGATTAGTGAGGAAAGAAAATATGAGCAAAACACGTGAGGAGCCTGAATAAAATGAAGGAAAGTTCTTCGTGCGTTAACAAGATGCGTAGGTGGAACATTTCAAGAGATCAAAGACAAAATTAAGCTTAATGAAATGAGGCATCGCACTGACCAACTTTGATATTCTAATAAGCCAAGGGAAACGCCAGGGACTTCTGTGTAACTTGAGCTCCCGAGGGTCTGTTAGGTTCCTGGCACCCGACACAACCATATGCTGCCTAGTCCTTCAGCCTCTTATGTGTGTTCATTTTCGCTGGTTACTTTGTTTCTTAGTCAGTTCAGTTTCTACTACCGGTGAGGCGTTAGGTATGTCTGCGCAAGCGCGTGTATGTCAGAATTGTTCTCCAGGCTCCTTTTGCTTCTCCCGTGTCCAACAGCCGTACACACACACACACACACCACACACACACACACACACACACACACACACACACACACACACACACACACACACACACACACACACACACACACACACACACACACACACACACACACACACACACACACACACACGTCTCAGCGCTCAGCCACTCGCCTTTAACTGCCGTGGAAAGGTAAGGGGCCGGGTGAGGGTTAGGTCACCTTGGCGCCCCGGCCCATCCTGAATGAGGGAGGCAGTCTGGAGGAGGAAGAGAGGAGTGTGTGCCGCAAGACATGGCAGACAGGGACAGACAGGCAGACACTCCACGCTGACCACGCTGAACATACTGAACATATGTACACCTCAGCCCAACAAGAACAGCAGCGTGCGTGACTCAACACACAGCGAGTGATGAAGGAGAATGCTGGCTGGCATCCCTTTCACTCCCGGGAGACGAGCGGTTTGGTTCGGAAATTGCTTGTTATTCAGTAAGTCTTCGGTCCCCGGACGCTTCTCTTTCTCGCTGTCTCGCGCGTCCCACTGCCGCCAATTTGTTCATCGCGACGTGGGATGAACTTAAAACCATAAAACCAATTTCCGTGGCGCCAGCATTTATAGGAATATCCGGAGCAGAGGTTAGTGTGCAACCTAACAGTGAAGTCCTTCGAGGCATATGCTTTAAATAAACTTCTTCCATTTTTGGAATAAATCTAAGACGAAGCAGATAATTCTTGACCCAAAAGCACATCTTTTTCTTGCTGACGGATTCAAAACTTTACCGTGAATAAGACAAGGATACGAACAAGTGAGCGGGACTTTACTCACCAACAGCCTCAGAAGAGCGCACGTGTAGATGTCTTATCGGGGCGACGTGTTGCTGCGGTATCCGCCAACTCGCTCAATATCAGCACGCCTTGGAATGCACACTCCACTCTCTCCTGATGCATCCTGTGGAGTCAAATCTATCTCCTCCTCCTCCTTTTCCTACTACTACTACTGCTACTACTACTACTACTACTACTACTACTACTACTACTACTACTACTACTACTACTACTACTACTACTACTACTACTACTACTACTACTACTATTCCGTGTGGTTACTATTTTGGGGTGCATTTGAATTCCAATAATCCGTTGTGTGTGTGTGTGTGTGTGTGTGTGTGTGTGTGTGTGTGTGTGCGTGTGCGTGTGTTCATTCTATTGCTTGGATTTGACCGAATAGAAAAAGAAATATACAGTAATCAATAGTAATCAAGCTCCACCTTCCCTCTTTTAGTACACTCACTAAGAATGAAAGGAAAAAATGCACTTCACACATTTCCCCGCACCTTTCCTTTGCAACGAGAAACACAAACATTTTAAGTTAGTGTTTATGTTACTGCTGCCCGCACCAATTCTCAGGGGATAGAAAAAAAAACGATAAAAATCATGGATCTGGTCATTTAATCCTCAGAATATTTTTAAAACCCCGAAAAGCGAATGACACTATGAATAAAAAAAAAGTATAATAATGAAACTATATAAGCTGATACATTAATGAACATATTATTATTCAAGGCAAAGTATGAGGTGGAGAGAGAGGTGTAGGTGGCTCAGAGGAAGGGAGTACTTGGATGAAGGGAGGGAGGGAAGGGAGCCGGAAGGGAGCTGAAGTAGAGAAGACGTGGAGAACGGAGCTGAGAATAAGAGAGGGAACAAAGACGCCCATGATAATGAAAAAAATGAAAGCATAAAAAAAAGAGCATTTAAAACCACTCTTTGTTTATTGGGCGTAATCACAGAGCACAAAGCCACAGGACATTACTTTTTACACTGGCTTTCATCCTTACATACAGGTAACTCCCTCCACAAACGGCGCTGGCATTAATTGGGATGCACCTGAGCTTCATCGCATCGTACTGTGCTCTCTCCCTTAACGGCGCGTGCTGCGGGGTTGTTATGGGGCGGAGAGCGGCGGCGGCGGTACTGGGTTATAGTGAGTTGGTGGGGTGTTGGGTGTGGGGTGTGGAGGGCCGTTTTGTGGATGCCTGGTGATGGTGGTGGGTTGCCACGTAAATATGAGAGTTGAATAAAAGGATGGCCCAGGAGGGAGGGTGCTGAGTACATAAGGAGGGTGAAAAAAGTTGAAGGTAAAGAGAAGGGATGTTCTTGATGGCTGTGAGAGTAGGGGAGAAATGGATTGGTGAGTATGAATGTAAGGCAAGTTTAATAGGCCAGGAAGCTCAAGGGAATAGTGAGTAGCAGGGAGGAGGGACAGGGAGAGAAAAAACGTGAACACCTTTTATTTTTCAGTAACAATAAGTTCATTTTGTATTAAACTCCCACGTGACTGACATGACCAGAAAGACTTCCACTTCTCATTTCATCCTGATATGATAGTCAAGATATTCGCAATGATATTAATATGAATAGAAAAAAAAAGTGTTTATGGAGATGGTAAAACGAAGAATATAAAATGCAGCACACAAATTATTATGTGTGTGGGGGACGGGCGGGGGGCGTGCGATTGCGAGCATATTTTAAAACTCTCAGCCATGCACACGCAACACATTTTCACGGATGGCAGGAGGCGCCGCACGTTCAGTATTCCTGGAAGCCGCTCAGGTGATTTCGACTATGAAATTTACTCCCATTACCTCCCTTGCCTCGCTACGCCTCGCGCTGGCCGTACACTCCCAGGGGAATCGCGGCGGGTCTTGCCTCGCTGTTATCCTTCCTTCTTGCTGCCGCCGTGACCACAGCCCACTTCATATCTCCGGTGGCCCTCTCCTGCCATCCTCCTTCCATTTCCACTCTACCTGTGTACAATCCCATCAGGCTTGCTCCATTCCTTCCCCCTCCCCCAGCTCTCTCTCTCTCTCTCTCTCTCTCTCTCTCTCTCTCTCTCTCTCTCTCTCTCTCTCTCTCTCTCTCTCTCTCTCTCTCTCTCTCTCTCTCTCTCTCTCGTCACTTGGCTAGCTACTCCTCAGCTTCTTTTCTTAGTTTGTTAGATAATGAAAGTCATACATTGCAACAAATATTTAGTATAAAAAATATGTATAAAAATATAAGAAATGTGTTCACGTTTAAAAAAAGACTTATAAACTTCCTTCTGAGTAACGACCTTCAGCTTTAATTGTGACACCACTAGTACTTCTCTTTCTATGTGGCAATTTACTGTATTTTAGTCTCATATTTTGAATTTTATGATGTTCTAGTAATAGTTTTACTACTAGTTTTACCGCTAATGTTGTCTTTTTACACGATAGTTTATTAGCATGATGTTCTTCTTTTATGGTATTTTAGTGTTATTACATGAATTTTACTGTCTTAGTAATCTTTTATAGTTATGACACCATCATTATTCTTAATTTTAGCTATATCTGTATCCTGCTAGGAGAAAGTCACAATGTACACCTGTAACAATAACCTTAACAATGGAATAACACAATAAATTCTAAATTCTAAATTCTCTCTCTCTCTCTCTCTCTCTCTCTCTCTCTCTCTCTCTCTCTCTCTCTCTCTCTCTCTCTCTCTCTCTCTCTCTCTCTCTCTCTCTCTCTCTCTCTCTCCCACCACATCCCATCCAGCCACGCCTCCACTCACCAAACTCCTCCTCTCTTGTGTCCTGTAGTAAACCATGCACACACACACACACACACACACACACACACACACACACACACACACACACACACACACACACACACACACACACACACACACACACACACACACACACACACACACACACACACACACACACACACACACACACACACACACACTGACGAAAACCCTCGAGGACAGGTAGAGACAAGGCGAACTTTTTGTGAAAAATATCCAAACGTGAGGAAAAGTTTTCATTGTCTTTCTTTACAGTCTGTCCTTTTTCTCTCTCCATCTTTTTCGTTGCCTTTTTCTCTTTGTTTTAACTTGGAATTTTCCTTGTCTTTTCCCTCTGTTCTTCAGGTCGTTTCCCTCATCAAGCTTCTTCTTCATCATGTTTTATGTGAGCTAGACTTTTATTCACGGGCAGACAACTTAATGATGAATTCACGGTTTAACATTTTCTCACTGACTAGTTAATTTGCTGCGATGTTTTCACTGTAAATCTTTCATAGCATTAATGCATTCAAATTGTGAGGAACAAAAACAGGTTGTTGTATCGACATGCCTGTCACACACAAATCTTTCTAAAATAGGATTGCTATTATGTAGGCGTTAATGTTTTACAAGAATGAAAAGTATCGGTGCTTATCGGTGTTGAGTTGTTGAGGAGTCTGGCGGCGTGGCTGACGGCCGTGTAATGTCCAGCACCCAAGTCCAGGTCGTTGCAAACAGGCAACACGCTGCACCTGCCAGATTACACCTACACTGAATTTCATCATTTTTAATCCAGGTTCCTCGAAGCTTATACAAAGTTTTTGTTTGTCTTTTTAAGTTTCTTTTCCGACATGTCACAACGCTTTAAACATAGTAAAAAAGCTTTCTCACTTGATTAAAAGACAAAAAATATGTTGACTTGTTGAGTTGCTTCCCTGAGGCGGCAGTGGCCTTCGCTTCGCTGAACACAAAGATTGACCAAGAGTGAACACCAAGCAACACAAATCACTCCTGCACATCTCCGCCTCCGCCTGTTGCCACGTGTTGGTAATGTGTCTATTTTTTTTGGGTGCGGCGCCGCAAGAGGAACTCCATTACACACCTTTTTATTTCTGCTTCTCGAGAAATGTACACATGCCTTGAATTATCTGAGCCGTGTCTGGGTGCACGTACCGCCTCCTCCCCCAAACACACGCGGCAAACTACGGCAGGAATTGTTAAGTAGAGGCGCCATGATATTTATGTTTGAGGTAACGTGCAGGGCTTGCAGTAACAGTCTCTTTGCACACCAGCCACACTCATTCCTGCTATACTTCCTCCCTTCCCACTTCACTCCCGTATGCACACACACACACACACACACACACACACACACACACACACACACACACACACACACACACACACACACACACACACACACACACACACACACACCACGTAAATTTCCTTCGCGTGGCTGCATCGTGTGTGTGAAGGCAAGTGAAAGGCTTGTGTTGTTTTCTTAGTGGCGTGTTGGCTCATTTGACAACAATTATGTTCATTAAGGCGGTACCGTACCGGCGGTTGGTGGCGGCCTCCCACATACTGTATCTAGCTGGAATGAAAGCATAAATATGTTCTTATAGAGATGATAGCTGGCAGTAACAGATATTAGTGTTTACGTTCCATAATTAAGACCAAGAACGTAAGTAATCTTGTGCCTAAAGGTTCGTTAAAAAAAGTTATCATTTTGAGTTGCATGATCGATTATTTTGTTACAGGTGTGTCGGGTAGTTCCTGTTAGTTACTCTCAAGGCAAGAAATAGAAATATCTTTACTTGTTCGACCATAAATTTTCCCTCTTTCTTTCCAATATTGATACACACACACACACACACACACACACACACACACACACACACACACACACACACACACACACACACACACACACACACACACACACACACACACACACACACACACACACACACACACACAGAGAGAGAGAGAGAGAGAGAGAGAGAGAGAGAGAGAGAGAGAGAGAGAGAGAGAGAGAGAGAGAGAGAGAGAGAGAGAGAGAGAGAGAGAGAGAGAGAGAGAGAGAGCATTTTAGTAGGATCTGCACCGCCATTTTCTTCACATTGCTGTCTATGAAATAAGAAAAACTCTTCTTATTCTTTAATAAAGCACCTTTGTGCTACATTCCACCACCACCACCATCGCCATGATTTCGCCGAGTGGTAACAAATGAGAATCGTGTTCTGCCGAGCTTGACGGGACAATTGCTCCTGAAGGACTTCTTTCTTCCTCTCGTCCTGCTCCTCACGGACTATCCAAGAGGCCCCACTCCTCCCCACTCCCCATCGCCGCCGCCTCCAATATCCTAAAAACAGCTGCGCTCCCTGGCCACAGCCGCCACCACCGCGAGTTGCGGCGCGGCGACGCTATCACTGTATAGGTGTGCTGGTGATGCACGGTGTTGGTGATGCTGGTGGTGGTGGTGGTGGTGTTGGTAGTGACTGTACTGGTGTGCTGCTAAAGAGTGATGGTGGTGGTAGTGATGGTGGTAGTGGTGGTGGTAGTGTCATCACATCTACCCGTGACACTTGCTGCAACAAAAGCACGCAACGGTACCACAGTGTCCAAATGAAAACGAAACAGTAGCAGCAGCAGCAGTAGTGGTAGTGGCGGCGGCAATAGAGCACATTGCAGCACCATAATATGCAAGTGTGCTGTAGTAAGAGCCATGACAGGAGAGGGACAAAAAAGTCAGCAAGATAATAATGGTCTGTGAGCGGAAGTGCTTTACAAACTGCTCAGTATTTTCCACTTTTGTGAAAGTTTTACACTTCATTTCTCGTCAGTCCTCTTTTACATTTTGTTCAGACAATTAATAACTCCATTATCGACTTAAACTTGTAATGTATCTTTTATCGGGAAACTTTTGTAAAACTCTCATTCTTTCTCATGTGTAAATCTTTCACCGTAAGAGGATCTCCGCATCGTGAGGTATTGCGACGCACACACGTAAAGAATAATATGTTCTTTCGTTTCAATAGAGCTACAGGAAATTGTTTTTTAAAACTTTTTTTGTACTTTTCCACACTGTTGATTATATTTGAGTGGAAAAAAAGTTTGATATCATGGCGGGCTTCATTGAAATCTTGCAGTGAAGGCGCTTTGTGCAGCAAGACAAGATGCCTTAATGAAGCAAGGAGGAGGAAGGTGAATGTGCCCCGCGAGGAAAGCACGGCAAGGGCAAAGATGGACGAGTCTTGTTCCTCACCTCCACTGCTTGTGTGGCGAGTGGAAGGCAAGACAATCAATTACGAGTAACGATAATTGATTAACACTCGTGTGTATTGTTGCCATCACTGTACATCACTGGGGAATGAGAGAGAGAGAGAGAGAGAGAGAGAGAGAGAGAGAGAGAGAGAGAGAGAGAGAGAGAGAGAGAGAGAGGATACTGAGAAGGCAATTATTTTGTCTCATATACCACATCGCAACACACACACTCTCTCTCTCTCTCTCTCTCTCTCTCTCTCTCTCTCTCTCTCTCTCTCTCTCTCTCTCTCTCTCTCTGTAAACCCTCGTCATTGATTAATAATATCCGGATGTGATATATATCAGTTTGCACCGGAGGAATGTTGATGAATAGACCAGCCGCTACTGGTCAAACTCTCTTCCTTCATATTTAAAATGAGGGCATATTTAAACAAATACATCATCATATCTAATCGCTTTATAGTGGATTCGTTATCATAATAAAGCTTGCCTTCCATGCACTACCGAGCTACGTGTCTTCAGGTTGACATCACTGTCCTGGAGTCAGCGAGGGCCTTGCGGTGCTTGGTGCACTTGTGCCGGAATCACATAAACCACCACAACCATTCTCCTTACTGCTCTACTTGTCCTTTCTCGCAATACTACAAAGCGTTTACTTCATGAAATATTAGACTTATTTGATCAAGCTGGGAGTAGTAGCTCGTTGTGGCCACAGGAATTAATAGCTTTTCTCCCCTTCCATTTATGTAATTTAGAAAGACATAACACTCGAAAATTATATTTTGCCAGACAACATGACTGTAAAAGTAATCATCATCACCACCACGATATTGCTGCCTTCTCATACAATCTGCAATGAACTAACTTTGTAACCTGCAATCTTTTTCTTTTCAATTTCCTTGAACGTATTAATTTGAAGTGTCATGTCCTTATCGGCATTGGTATTGGTGTCGTCTGTTACAAAATAACGGAGTATCTGTTGTGCCAATTTAGGCTGAATGAGTGTTGGTATCGGTGAAAACATTAGTATTGCTACACCACTAAAGTTGTTCCGCAGTAAATATTGTCATGTCACGTGAAACACAAACGTAGAAATGTGTTTCCAAGGAAATATCGCAAAGCAGTTTGCAGTAATGAAAGAACAGCGAAACAGTTTGGTAGGTGTAGCTGCAGCGAGAAATCCATGAACGTGGAGGACTTTCACTAGGAACAGGGTTCATGAAATCATGGAAAACCTGGAAAAGTCATGGAATTTCAGTTTTTTTCCCCAAGGCCTGGAAAAGTCATGGAAAAAACTGAAAAAAGGCCATGGTCATGGAAAAGTCATGGAAATTAAAAGGCATGCTTATCAAAAACGGCGTTGTTATTTTCTTGCTCGCGCATCCGTACTGTGACTAGAAACTTGTTCGTTTTAGTACGGCTTGTGTGTTCCAGTGATCTTGAAGGTGATACCGGTAGGAGTTGCAAGTAGTTCCTGGCAGGTCCAATCATACCGGAACGGTTTTGAGTGAGGAGCTAGAACTAGTCAGCCCACCCAGGATGGGTGGTAAGTGGGGCTAACTACCTCAGCCTAAAGGGTTCATCTGACAGGCTGGGGTAGTTAGCCCCAGGCCCAACTCCTGCTTGTTTGTTTTTTAGTTTAGTCTAATGATGATTTTAATTTCAGATAACTGAATAGTAGGAGATGCCTGGAAACTGTTCATTTAAAAGGTCCTTGAATTCTTTATTTTGGGCATGGAGAAGTCATGGAAAAGTCATGGAAAAAATTCTGTAACCTAGGGAAAGAACCTTGTAGGAACCAACACCACATTGTGACTCTAATTCACAATACTACCACCTGGCGCTAGAGAGTCTCGGGGGTGACGGAAAGGCACCGTTTCGTTGCCGTTATGAAGAGCACAGACTCCCTGGATAAGTAAAAATTTTTGTATCGCTGACATCACTTCTGTCCCGTGTGACACGCTCACTGTTTGCCGGGGCGCGAGCATTCTTGTTGCCTCAGGATGTCACTAGAGAGAGAGAGAGAGAGAGAGAGAGAGAGAGAGAGAGAGAGAGAGAGAGAGAGAGAGAGAGAGAGAGAGAGAAGTTTATTCCGAGATGAGCAAAAATAGTTAAGCCCAAGCCAAACACCACCACCACATTCTCCTTTTCCTGCTCTTCTTTTGTCATCTCATTCTTCCTGATGAATTGACCACGAACGATAACCACATTTCTTTACTGTACGACACTAGTCCCCAAGAACGTTACACAAACCGCTGTGGCTTTTACTGCAATGAATTCCAGACTAACATCACACATACATAATTACCTGAACAAATTTATAATCCCGCCGCGGCAGCTGAACCGTGACCGCTTTGAAAGTACGGCCTTTGTTTGTGATAGACCGATTAGGTGACGTGTAATTATTCAGCTGTACTGCAGAGAGAGAGAGAGAGAGAGAGAGAGAGAGAGAGAGAGAGAGAGAGAGAGAGAGAGAGAGAGAGAGAGAGAGAGAGTTGATGAAGGGTTATTCCTATAGCTATTGACTACAGTTTCTCCTATTTTCCATTCACTATTTCATCAACACACAGAAGGTATGACACTTCCTAAATCACTTCTGTACTTAAAAAAAAGTGCGATATATATAGGAGAATGTACCATCTGTGTCCGAGTCCTTCCTGTTAACGCGGAAAGGAAAAAAAAAACGAACAAGTAAAAATGGTAGAACTTTAAGGCAATAGGTACACGCAGCGCCCAGAGGTGGTGGTGGTGGTGGTGGTGGTGGTGGTGGTGGTGGTGGCGGTGGCGGCTGCATCACCTTCTCGCGTTTCCAGTCCCCCCAAAAAAAAACATATGCAGCACTTTCTCTTATTTTTCAGCCCAACACGAGTTTTTAGAGAACCGAACACTAGGCATTCACTTTTTTTCACCCTTTTTTATGTTTAGAATCCTCGTGCGTGATAGAGCCAGCCAGCATGTGCTTCTTCCACTCCTACGGCCACACTTGTCACAGATATGGGATTATTTTGGGCTTGACTGGAGCCTTCTTCCTTATTCGTGACTGTCGCACTGCACATCAGACCGCCTGACTGCTGTTTCTGGGGTCTGGATTACAGCGCACTGGAGAACTGCTGTTTGCGTTCCACCTTTTGGTACAACAGTGTGTCTTGCCTACTGAAACTCATGGCATGGCTCGAGGGGTGGGGACGCCAAAACAAACACAGATAGAGCTATAGATGATTCTTTCTAGGCATTTTCACAGTGGTTTAAATGGTTCCGTTCCGTCCGCTGTTCTCTCTGTCCAATGTCCTCGCCGTCCACTGCCCTCGCGTCCTGCATGCCCATTGCTTTCACCAATTTATTGTATTGTTCACAGGTCGTTTGTTGCCCCCACTAGTTCAGGCGCCTCAACCCTTGACCCAGGCAGGCTCCACAGGTGGTCCAGGGCCGATGGTACAATGGTCCACTGCAGGCGTCAGACTAAACAATGCACACTTTCCGCCCCGTCTTCAACACAATGCACCAGTGGACGTGACAGAATCAAAGTAAACAGCCTCTGCCAAACTTTCACGCCATACTGGAGGGTAGCAGAACTATAAAGGAAAATATCTAACAAAGTAACGAGCGCTTTTGTTCCTGTCGACAATAAAACTTAAGAAAACCCGATAAAAGTCAGTAGTGTTATGTGACGCGATTTTACACGACGCTACAAACAAAGGTTTTATGCTGTCGTTCCCTAAATGAACATTCATCAAAACAAGAGATATTTTCGTGATTAGATTGCGACACCTTTTTATGCTTCCTTGTCGTTGTTTATACCTTGTTTGACTCTTTGTTCTCATTTGCATCTTATGTAGTAGTTTGTTGTATGCTTTCAAAAATATATATGTATTGATTTGTTTATTGACGTGTTAGATTTTAGAGAGCGAGATCAGTTTGAGTGGAGGAAATGCGTAGTGTCACCTTGAACGTGATTCATTGTGTTTGGAGAAAAGCTTCACTCCCCGATGTGTGTGTTCAGGTCGAAGGTTTCCGACCATTGTGTATTTTTCCCTACGTATTTTGACAGTGCGTAGCACCGAACGTTTTGCGCTATTATAAACAGTCTTATTTCCGTGTAATGACCCGAAATAGAAGATGGGTTTCTGGGCGTAAGTTAGTATTATATTTCCAGGGACTTTTATCCATACCGACCTCAACGTCCACGGCCTCAATGTACGTAGCTCGTGCCTTCTCGTAACCAGCGCACCTTCCCTTCCTTTCGATGTGCATGTTAAAAATGGGAAAGGAAAGAAAATGCTTGGCTCTCCCTTGTGATTAGTGATTGTTTCCAGGATATCGCTGGAGCCCGGACAGCAGCGGCTGCTCTAAGTGGTTCCCGGCAAACCCAGCCGCTTGGAACAAGGACACTTGATTTTTGCTCCATAGTCCACCCAACGTCACCTTAAGAAAACTTCAGTCTTTGAAATTCATGCCTCAAAGAACCGTTAGTCACCCCAGGCTGCTCCTTACTGCGAACACCGAGAAAGAATATGTATGCTTCTTTCGCAGCCATCAGGGTGTTGTTGCTTGACAAAATTTTTTTTTTTACCCATCTGGACTTAGTATTAAGCCGTCATCTCTTAACAGTTTCTCGTTATTGTAAGCTTATTATCACAGCAGACGTCAGCCTTCGACTACCTGAGGGAAAACTAACAAACTAATTCAGTCGCATAGAATGTGATGCAAAATCTCATATTGTTTAACATTCTTTACACGTAGGTAAAAAGAAAAAAATTCAGAATAGAGAGTGATAAAAGCAGTAGGCGGTGTTGTGTTCATGAGTATCGGAGGGAAAATGTGCAAACAATGACGTCCCGCAGAGCTTCACCACACGCTGCCTTTCCTTCCCTCCTCTTCCATACCACGCCTCGCCCAACCAACTCAAATATCCTTCCTTTTGTTACCGTGGTACACAGTATAAATTTCCCGTCAAGAACGTATTATTTCCCCTCCCTCTCCCTTCCTTTCTCCTTCACCCTCCTTGCCCGTGAGATGTAATGGTGCCGGTGGTGGTGATGGTGGCAATGGTGGTAGCGGTGGTGGCAGGAGCAGCAGGAGCTTGACGCACAGTGAGGAACTTGAATTTGCTGTGTCTCGGGGCGGGGCGTGTGTTGGTGTAGCCGCGTCCTCACATCGGGTAATAGCGCCACTCGCCGCCCCTCCCTCGCTGCACCTGCATTAAAAACACATTATTGCATATTCATTAATGCCTGTCTGTCTGCATGAGAGAGAGAGAGAGAGAGAGAGAGAGAGAGAGAGAGAGAGAGAGAGAGCGGTGGGATGTGGCTCATGCAGGGGTCAGCGTGCCCCGCGAGAGCCACACGTCAGGCTGCTCTGGTATCGAGGCGGTGATACATTCCTGCCATTAGACACGCGCCAATGGCTGTGCGTTCATGTCACGCTAAGTTATCACCCTCCTGCAGTCAGCAGCAGCAGCAGCAGCAGCAGCAGCAGCAGCAGAAGGGAGGCCCAGACTCACGCATCAGCGAGTCTTCTCACTTCGCAACATAAAGCTCCCACACACCATGCCAATAATGAGAACTGTGTAATTGTTTGATGGGGGCGGCGATCCCCGTCCTGCTGAAGGAGGCGTCTTGCTGTGCGACGAGGACCCCACGCAGGGAGACTCTTGTTGGAGGGAGGAGGGTAGGGTAGGGAAGGGGAAGGGAGGAAGGAATGGTGAGGTTTAGGGTGGAGGGCGAGGAGGGAGGATTTGTCCTTTATTTTTTGTGAGGAGGAAGCGGTGGTGGTGTGAAGGGTAATCGCGTGTGGGAAGGAAAGAAGAGGTAGCAACGAGGGAAAACACAGGCAGGTAGCCCATGGTCGTTAGGGAAGAGCGGCTCGGCGAAAGGTTGTGAAGGTGCTTATCCTTCGCTTGACAAAGCATTACTGTTTTAATGTACCTACAAGGTTTCTTGAAATATTATGATCTTTTGTCATGCGATGATCCTCGCTGCTTTGTGTTATTTTGGTTTAGTTTCAATACATGAACGTTGCGGTGTGTGTTAGTGATACTATTACTACTAATAATAGAACGACAGTGCAAAGGAAAGGCGCAGGAAATGATGTATAAGACGTGGCCGAAAAACCGCTTGTGCTAAGACTGAGTGAGCTTAGACGTACAGTGAGCAAGATGAGGAAAGGCGGTAAATGATGGAAGCAGCGACACACACACACACACACACACACACACACACACACACACACACACACACACACACACACACACACACACACACACACACTGACTCTCCAATACCACCACCACCACCACCACCACCACCACCACCACCACCACCACCACCACCACCACCACCACCACCACCAACGCCGCCGCCGCATCCTACTTTTCCTCACCCTATTGTCTCTGCCCGCAGCGCCGCTTCTTGTTGTCCCGTGCCGCCTCGCACATTCCTCACACGGTAACTTTAATGCTGTTTTCCTGCCAATAAAGTTCGCCAAACAAGGGTCGGCCGGACTGCCCCAGTGGAGACGTAAGAGTGCGGCATTTGGTGGGGTTAGGGAGGAGGAGGAGGATGAGGGAGGGAGGGGCGCAACACAGCAGACAGGAGAGAAAGGCCTGAAGAACGGATACTTCTTTCTTCTGTGTATTCTTACAAGTCTCTTCAGAATCATTTTTGCTTCTTGTTTTCCTCCTCCTCCTCCTCCTCCTCCTCCTCCTCATCCTCCTCCTCCTCTTCCTCCTCCACATTCCCCTGTCAGTGTTTCTTGATTAATTTCTCCATCCTCCCTTCTCTTTCCCATTCCTGTGACATTTTACCTTCCATATCTTCCTCCCTCCCGCTTACTTTGGTCCGTGTTTCTTAACTGCTCTCCTTTACGCACCGTCGCTGTCCCCTTCCTCGTTCTTTCTTTCCCTTGCTCGTGTTTCCCTTCCTCCGCCCGTCCTGCTCCCCGTGTTCTCTCAACGAGCGTCGCTGGACTCACTCACACTCAGTCTTACCGTCTCCCCGCCTCTAATGTTCCCTCACGCCCCTTACTGTTTTACACTATTCTTACTCGCAAGTTGTCTCTGTCTCTCTCTCTCTCTCTGGGTGAGTTGGTGGGTGAGTGGGTGAAAGGTTGGACGGTCTTGCTCTTTCCCAGCTCCAATCTGCCGGCCGTGGGCAATTTATATTCTTGGGACTTGAGTTTTGTAGTTATTGTATATTAAATTATCTTTATAAATTTTCAGGCATTGTATTTTCTTTTTTTTCCGTAGCATATTTTTATATACTTTATTTGCACACTTGTTTTGCTTTACGTATGGACAAAAAATATAGCAACATTGTTTATTATTTTTTTCTTGTCAGTGAGAAAATATCAGTAAAAACACACAAACACGAACACACACACACACACACACACACACACACACACACACACACACACACACACACACACACACACACACACACACACACACACACACACACACACACAGTCAGTGTATGACATAGGAGGTCAGACAAAGACTGACACACAAACAGGCAGACTGGCAGGCGGATTGACAAAGGAACAGACAGACTTCTATTCTTTGTCACTACATGTAACGACACACTATTTAATTCAGAGGTATTTTCGCTGAGCACACAAAGTTTACGTTAAATTTTAAAAGTTAGGACGTTTTCAAAATTATTCATGGAGCGAAAAGCATGACACAAATATCTGCATCACTATTTGTTGCGAGAATTAAGCAGGATTAAAAGAATTTGTGCTTATGAAATGCGAACATTTTCTCTCAGAAAGAAAATAACTAAAAAATTTGTTCTAAGTAACGTCCGGTCATGAACAACCAATACATTTTTTTAAGTTGTAATTCTTTAATTCACACACACACACACACACACACACACACACACACACACACACACACACACACACACACACACACACACACACACACACACACACACACACACACACACACACACACACATGCAAGCACTTTTCACACCCTTTGGTCCTTTCTGTAAGACGTGTCTTCGTCATCCAATACTAAAAGATCCCTACGGATAGACTGACAAATGGAATATTATTCTATTGATGTCTCACGGAACACATTTGTGAGAAGCGTTGGCTGTAATGCACGTGGTGGGACTCAAGACGCTGTACGGGACGATAGCGCCTCTGTGCTGCTTTTGTTTGTATTGTTTGTGCGTTGGTGCTGCACACGTCGTTGTGGTGACGCTGCTCTCGCATTAATTACAGCAAGTAATATTACAGCCACACTTTGGGCGGTCGTGGACTGCGACTTACTATTATTCGGTATCAAATTACATTCTTTTATGCTAATGCAAAATAATATGTACTAATTTTGAAATCACAAGCATATTTCATGTTTACTACGAAATACATTATTTTCAACCCGGCGCTGTGTAGTTTTGTGTTTTTATTCAGCATAGTGAATATATATGAATGTTTTTTTTCTTCTGTTTTACATATCGAATTGAATATATATGTTGAGACAAATATTGTCAATTAACCTCTCAGAAATATTCCAGTCTGTTGAAAATTCCATGAACTGAGATTGTCGCCAAGGAGAGTTAACAGTTCCGGGCAATTCACCAGTTCTCTCTCTCTCTCTCTCTCTCTCTCTCTCTCTCTCTCTCTCTCTCTCTCTCTCTCTCTCTCTCTCTCTCTCTCTCTCTCTCTCTCTCTCTCTCTCTCTTGCCTTTCCCAATTGATTACATGTTTAACTGTCAATTATCTTCGTTTACGTTGCTGTTTCCATTATTTTGTTCTTTTCATACAGTTTCCATTATTATTCGTATGTTCTTATTCAAACGTGTGGGAATGGCGTTGGTGCATCCCTTAGATCATTCTGAACGATAAAATGGAGCTGAATGCAGGATATGCCTCTAAATTGATTCTTTTTTTTATTTAGTTATCATTTTAGAGTTGGATGTAGCGGTGTCTTTGGAAGCAAATGTGAAGTTCAGGATTAGAGAGAGAGAGAGAGAGAGAGAGAGAGAGAGAGAGAGAGAGAGAGAGAGAGAGAGAGAGAGAGAGAGAGAGAGAGAGAGAGAGAGAGAGAGAGAGAGAGAGAGAGAGAGAGAGAGAGAGAGAACTACAACAAAAGTGGTAATGATGTGGGAGTAACGAAGTTGGAATATTGGAACGTTTAATGCAGACAGAAAAATAAATGTCTGAGTTGGACCAAGTATGAGATATTGTGTTTTTTTATTTATTTATTTATTTATTTTTTATACGGTAAGGCCTATAGCACCTGTAGGCACACTTGAAGAGTATATGGGAAGCGCTGTTCAGCTTCCGCCCATTAGTGGCGCAGGCAATTTTATTTATAGTGGTACCCATATTAGGGCCCATATCACCACCCAAGCTCATCTTGAGTGTAACCACCTAGAACCTGGGTATCATGGTGATATGTAGCTAACTTTAAACCACTCGACATATGGCCAAGTGTTTTAAGGCTGTACGTGGTGGGATTCGAACCTACGCGTGAACGTCTGCCCGATCCCACGCTCACCACCTTATCCACTACGGCACCGTAGCATGGGTCATTAGGTGGTCAGGATGAGTAAAGGAAGACGATGTGTGTGTGTGTGTGTGTGTGTGTGTGTGTGTGTGTGTGAAAAGAGGATGTGAAAGATATGTGGCTTACTCTATATTTAATCCCTTTAAATACTGGGATACATTTTTACCTCGAAGTTTGTATACAAGTAGACCATTTTATTGGTATTAGGAAGAATGTATGGAGGTCAAAAGATTAATGGCCACAGTCTTCACTATTTCAATCCCCCACATAAGTTTCTGAAGCTGTATAGAATCATCATATAGTAAGAAGGATAAATATAGAAACGTGTCATGGTACTCAGGGGGTTAAGAAAATCAAAATAGTGGTGAACTAGCTAAATACAGAGAAGCAATGTATTATATGGCTCATGAATTCATTGTTTTTCATGCACCACTACCACCACCACCACCACCACCACCACCACCACCACCACCACCACCACCACCACCACCACCACCACCACCACCACCATCGACCACCACTACTATCACCAGCATTTAAGTCAGAGTGGCAGTGCATGGTGGTGGTGGTGGTGGTAGTGACGAGTAGTGCATTACAAGGTTTCTCATTCCTTTGTTTTTAATCTGGTGGTGGGAGATTGAAGAGAAGTTTTTACAAGTTTGCGTTTCCAATGTAATTACTGCATGGTGGGGAGCTTCAACCTGAAAAATGAGTCCGTTTCCTCCTCCTCCTCCTATTCCTCCTCCTCCTCCTCCTCTTGTTCATTAATCTGACGCACTCTGCCAACACACTTGAGGCAACTTTCCTGTCGTGACATTAATCTTCATTGGGGTGAGTCGTCCCGTTCAGGCCGCCGCGCCCTCACACCTTCATTACGTGGCCGGAAAATTGCACAACTCCTGGTGGCTTTGGCGGAATTCATGACTTTGCAAACCTTCGTGCGGCGGAGTGAGCTCTTCGTGTGTTAAGTGTGGGGTTTATTTCTTATTCGCAGATCATCCCTTGGTGAGTAGTATGACTCTAGGAGCACTGAATCTCGATGCTTTGCCTCCGTCGCCTTGTACAACAGTCTTGATGCCTGAATGTCCAACACTAAGTTACCACACTAGAAAACTCGAGGAGGCATAACAGTATTAGGATTAAGTTCAGTCTTTTCCAAATAATTTACGCTTCATTGCTTGCACGAATTTTGGGAAGTTAAATTAATATTTGTAAGTTCTCGCTGCAGTTCTTTTGTATGTTCTTTCACGACATGACATGCACTCGTATCAAGAGGAAGACAAGCGAACACTTCCGAGGTAAGGTGATAATGGCGCTGGGCTTCATGGTGACAAGTGTTTTAGGCAAGGTTAGGTCGAATCGCAAGCCATGCGTTACCCGGTATCCTCAGGTCATGTCTTTGGTCTTGGGAGTGAGTGCAGGACAAAAACACCATAAAGAATGCTTCCGCCGGACTAACTGTGACATTGCGGTGACGGCACTTTATTTTCTGGAGATTTCCCCTGGTAACCATTTATCGACCAGCCTGAGAAGGAGGATGAGATATTGTGTGGAGTTTGCGGCGACCACTGGCCTCTGACCACTGCACGGGGGAAGGCCATGGAGTGAGAAAGGAAGGATTTGAAGTGGAGTGGAGTGGAAGCTACAGATCAGCACCGCTGTCCGCCAACTGAACTATTTTTTGTAATATTTGTAAGGAAATGAAAAAAAAAAATATTGAAATGTTATATTACTTCATGAAATGAAAAGCCTCGATTGTCTGCTTCCTGCGCACTGCTACTAATGATTACACACACACACACACACACTCTCTCTCTCTCTCTCTCTCTCTCTCTCTCTCTCTCTCTCTCTCTCTCTCTCTTGCCTTCGTTCACTGCCAGAATAAAAATGGAAATATTTCAGAGGAAATTGTTTATTTTCGTGGTCACAAAAAAAGGATACAATATTATTAAATATTTTTCCAATCCCAGCAATAAGATTGACTAAAAATATTACTTCGGTGAAGGCAAAGTGAAAAAAGAAAAAAAAGGAGATGGAGTTTTAATTTTTTTGGAAATGTATCGTTCCTTCATCACTTTAATGGGCCATGAGAACATTTCTTGAAGTGAACGTGCTCGGTGTGACGATACAGTTTTTACGTTCTGTCGTTTTCCTTCTTTATAGAGTCGTACATTCAGAAGTTATCACCACAATTTTATACACAACTATTACTCTTGATGTGTTCACTACCTATTTTTGATTATATTTCCGTATCTATCAAGCTTCTCGTCTACATATCATATATCAACCGTTTCTGTGGATCTGAATACTAAATTGTGTATTTTGAGGGAGAAATACAAAGCAAACGAGGTGGACAATGTGCGGAGGATTACTGCGTAGAATGTTGGCAAACAGGGCAGGGCGGTGGAGGGAGGAAAGGGGAAGAGCAGGAGGGGCAACCTGGACTACAGTGGATTATACGAGAAGAACAGACACATGGGGGCTTGCTGGTTTAAAACGAGGCTTTGTACTGAACTAAACACTGCAGCTCCAACAGGGTACAATCAAACGAAGCTCTTTTTTCTGGCGGGAAGTAGACGAGAGACAGGTGGAGGGACGCGGATGATGGACGTCGGAAGTAGTGGGATCCATAGAGAGAGAGAGAGAGAGAGAGAGAGAGAGAGAGAGAGAGAGAGAGAGAGAGAGAGAGAGAGAGTATGGATATAGGCAGGTTAGATTTGATATGAGCTTAAATCTGGAATATAAGGGACAAGTGAAGGTAGGTGGCGGTAGGTGGGTTACTCTCTCTCTCTCTCTCTCTCTCTCTCTCTCTGTCTCTATGTCTCTCTCTCTCTGGAGGCTGGAGAGTTGCAGAGTTGCAGAGCGTGAGGGTGGATGGGAGGCAAGCCGGCGCCACTCACTTCAATAGCAGCAAGTCAGATGGATATGCGTTTAGCTTTACATATTCTCGGATCTGTCGTCCATTTCATCTGTGCGCTGCGGTATTATGGATTCTCGTCTTTCGCTCTTTCCACATCCACCGCATCTATTCTCCTCTCCACTGGACTCGTGCACGAAATATTTTTTTAATGTACATATGTACATTTCTTTTCCACACAGATTCCTTTCTAGTTAGTTGAGCTTTTTTCATTTATCTTTTTTTTTTTTGGTTTCCCGTGAGATTTATTGTTGATTTTACCTCAGGCCAGATGTTCCCTACACACACACACACACACACACACACACACACACACACACACACACACACACACACACACACACACACACACACACACACACACACACACACACACACACACACACTTACACGCCCGGTAGCTCAGTGGTTAGAGCGCTGGCTTCACAAGCCAGAGGACCGGGGTTCGATTCTCCGGCCGGGTGGAGATATTTGGGTGTGTCTCCTTTCACGTGTAGCCCCTGTTCACCTAGCAGTGAGTAGGTACGGGATGTAAATCGAGGGGTTGTGACCTTGTTGTCCCGGTGTGTGGTGTGTGCCTGGTCTCAGGCCTGTCCGAAGATCGGAAATAATGAGCTCTGAGCTCGTTCCGTAGGGTAACGTCTGACTGTCTCGTCAGAGACTGCAGCAGATCATACAGTGAAACACACACACACACACGTTTGAAATAATACGGACGTCCCTTTCCACCTGAAAATGTTACTTACTTTCCATGAGCTCATTCTTTTTCTCTCTTTCCTGCAGGTAAGTGTATCCCGCACATGAGAACTACAGTCCGTGAGTACAGTCTGTCTGTCTGTCTGTCTGTCTGTCTGTCTGTCTGTCTGTCTGTCTGTCTGTCTGTCTGTCTGTCTGTCTGTCTGTCTCTCTCTCTCTCTCTCTCTCTCTCTCTCTCTCTCTCTCTCTCTCTCTCTCTCTCTCTCTCTCTCTCTCTCTCTCTCTCTCTCTCTCTCTCTCTCTCTCTCTCTCTCTCTCTCTCTCTCTCTCTCTCTCTCTCTCTCTCTCAAAATATGAATTATATTTTATTTCATTACGGCATGAGTTGTGGAAGGATTTACGAATATTGAGCAAACGGGATTATTTTCATTTGATGTCATTTCGCGGCGCAAGAAGTAATGCAATGAAACTCAAAAACGGCAAGTAAATATTAGATTATGCCCGAGTATTTCCCCACCAACAAGGTCGTCAAGGGAATGAGAGAGAGAGAGAGAGAGAGAGAGAGAGAGAGAGAGAGAGAGAGAGAGAGAGAGAGAGAGAGAGAGAGAGAGAGAGAGAGAGAGAGAGAGAGAGAGAGAGAGAGACAGTCGTGTGAAGTTTTGTAGTTTACCTTGGTGCAAAGTCATTCAGAGATGGCTGGGTTCGTCCTCTCGTTTGGACAAGGATAGGTTGTGATGTGTCTTCCTTTTTCTTCCCTCTTCTTTTTTAATTTTATTTCTTTCCTTTATTAATTTGTTTTGGAGAAGAGTGAAATGGAGACCTGCGCTTATTTACTGTATGTGTGTGTGTCAGTTCAGCTTCCACCCTTTAGTGGCGCAGGCATATCATCCACAGAGCACATCTTTAGTGTAACCACTTAAAACCTGTGTATCATGGTGACATGTAGGTATCTTTAGACCACTCTGCAAATGGCAAAGAATTTTTAAGGCTGTACGTGGTGGGATTCGAACTTATGCGTGGACATCTGTCCGATCCCATGCTCACCACCTTATCCACTACGCCACCGCCTCCCTAAAGTGTGTGTGTGTGTGTGTGTGTGTGTGTGTGTGTGTGTGTGTGTGTGTGTGTGTGTGATGGGTAGTCTCTCTCTCTCTCTCTCTCTCTCTCTCTCTCTCTCTCTCTCTCTCTCTCTCTCTCTCTCTCTCTCTCTCTCTCTCTCTCTCTCTCGAGCACTGATCGGGGACATGAATCGGAAATTGCCTTGGCGACGCTTTTTAATACTGGTATGGCGGGGAGGGAAGTTGGAACGTCCGCACCTTTAGCGAGAGAGAGAGAGAGAGAGAGAGAGAGAGAGCTTCTATAGGCAAATCCAACAAGAGATCATTTGAACGCCTGTGTCTTTTCTTTTTAGCTTCCTAGACAAACTTGAGAGTGAGCTTTAGTGTCAAGTATCCTCTGAAATCAGTAGTACATGTACCGCTCCTTCAGGGAATTGGCGTAAGGGAATAGTGATTAGCTGTGCTTTGTGTTGGGCTGGGAGGCCTCGGGGTGGCTCTTGGGATGTCAGGTATCCCATTGATGCTCTTCCCTTTGAAAGCCTCCTCTGTTATTCCTGGCACCCACTGAGGACTCTGGTACCCTCACTTCTGCAGACCATTCTCTCACTCCTTTGCCACTACTACCTGTGTACCAATAGCCAGACAGTCACACAAAGGCCTCTGTCACCATTGCTAACACATCTTGTCCTGATATCTAGAGTCAGATACTATTTTTACCGTCTGTAACTAGATATTGACGTGTTATTATACCTCCTTGATAGTTTCTGCCTTCACTCTTCTACCTACATATATATATCTATTTTGTTTATGGTTCCTTCATCCTCTCTCTCTCTCTCTCTCTCTCTCTCTCTCTCTCTCTCTCTCTCTCTCTCTCTCTCTCTCTCTCTCTCTCTCTCTCTCTCTCTCTCTCTCTCTCTCTGTCTGTTCAGTTAATTTTTTTTTTTTTGGTCAGTCTCCTGTTTTGCTGAATGTTGCAGTGGCACGTTTTGTAAGCATTGTCTTGCCGTGTTTTGGGGATTTTTTTTTTCCTTAAGCCGTATGAAATTTTACAACACTTTTGGTTAAATTGTCTTCCACACATCCCACCACCACCACTACCACCACCACCACCACCACCACCACCACCACCACCACCACCACCACCACCACCACCACCACCACCACCACCACCACCACCACCACCATTATCCTAATCATCCCTGCATTAACAGCTCATCATGACTACGGTATTGGCCCCCACGCCGCACATTTGTCTCTTTAGCATTCTCGTCATCACTCAGTATCACACTCATCACATTATAATCACTATTTTATTTTCATTGCGGCACATTACCCCTATCAGCACCACCATTCCCTAACTCTACCACTGGAATACATCATCATCATCATCATCGTCATTATCACCATCATCATCATCATCATCATCATCATCATCATCATCAGCAGCAGCAGCAGCAGCAGCACTACACGGCCATCATCGCTGCATCATCTCCATTCCTCCACATCTCTTGCAATGCGCTGCTCATCCCGCTTCTCTTTTTCCTTCTGTGTATATATATCCTAATATCTCTCTCTCTCTCTCTCTCTCTCTCTCTCTCTCTCTCTCTCTCTCTCTCTCTCTCTCTCTCTCTCTCTCTCTCTCTCTCTCTCTCTCTCTCTCTCTCTCTCTCTCTCTCTCTCTCTCTCTCTCTCTCTCTCTCTCTCTCTCTCTCTCTCGGGTCTTAATTCATTGCTATTTCACTTGCGCCTCGCACGACTCATTTGTCTCGCTGCCTCATTATCACCTCTGGCCAGCGATGTGCCCTGGTCTCGCCCCACTGCAGGTGAGCTGTTTTTTTGTCCCTTACTCTTCTTTCACGCTTCCTTCGCCACAATTTCTAAGACGCATCACTGAAGTCATCCATCACACGTAGCGTAGAAACGTACAAACATTTCTACCGCCAGGCAGCTGCAGCTCGTTCCTCACCGTTTGGTATTCGCGGCCGCGGCTCCCTTGATGATAATTATTTCATGCCGACTTGTAAATCATGAGCAGAAATGAAATTCCCGCTTTCCTTTTCACCGCAGGGACACCGCGGCACCCTTAGGGCCGCTGGTACGTTTCCTGTCTTTTCTAGCCACGTTACAGGAAAAAGCTGTCCTGCGCTCTAGGAATCATTACCTCTCAAAAAAAAGCAACCGGATATCCATGTGAATACGTCGATTGGGGAAAGAAAGAGCAAATTTGCCTCACTCCTTTTCCCCGCGCCCCTCTTTGCAGGCCTCTGTCTCTCCCTGCGGGTCATTTACTCAGAGAAGGTAAATAACGCGTCTGCTTTGCCTGTAGGGTTTGTGATCATTTCCGGCCCGGCCTTCTCCTCGTTGTTAGTGTATGTGACATATGTGTCTCCCTGAGTCCCTGCCCTCACAAATTGCGCTAGTCTCCCAAACTCTGCGGGCTTTTCCCCTACGTTTCACTATATAGGGAGAGCGTTGCGTCAGCGACAGGTCTGGCATTTTGCCCCACACGCCTACACCCTTTTGTTTTTTATCGCTTTCTAATCTGGTTGAGGCGTATTTTATAGATAGCCGCGTCTTTTCGATATCCAGAATGGTCACCCAGCCACAATTGTTCCCAGGGACGGATCCCCTTAAAGGGACAGTTCCCGTGAGGGCGGCGCGGTTCAGCGTCC
This sequence comes from Portunus trituberculatus, assembly GCF_017591435.1. Taxonomy (NCBI): domain Eukaryota; kingdom Metazoa; phylum Arthropoda; class Malacostraca; order Decapoda; family Portunidae; genus Portunus; species Portunus trituberculatus. The sequence continues at coordinate 21,471,006 of NC_059268.1, read as the reverse complement.
CTGGATTCACGAGAAGGCAGTCACTGGTTCACTTATTCCTGCAGGAGGGAGCGTGCGCACATCCGCGTCAATGATGCTGTAGTTAGCAACGACAGACTGAACCCATGCGTGACTTGGCTGTTGTGCCTAAATATTATATAAAGTAAGAATATTGTCCTCTTTACTAAAGCATAAAGTTGTTGACACGACGGAATGAATCTCCCATTATGTTTTGGTGTACAGACTCGTGGAGTGAGCGCCCTCGTCGTCAGTACGTAAGAGAAGGCCGTCATGCTGCGCCGCTTGAAGCAAGACAAGGGGTGTCAGCTTGTTCGGCGTGGAAAGGACAGACAGAGCAGGGAGGAAAGAAAAGTTACCACACACACACACACACACACACACACACACACACACACACACACACACACACACACACACACACACACACACACACACACACACACACACACACACACACACACTTTTTCTATTTTTTTTCCTGAATGTTCGAGGTGTACATTTCGACACTCGACGTGCAGACTTTTTCCTCTTTCTGCCCCTCTCTGTACACAAAGCCTCCCTGCGCCCTTTTCAATAATTCGTGCTGTGTATATGTAGAGCAAACAAGCACACATGCACACAAAGAAACACACACACACACACACACACACACACACACACACACACACACACACACACACACACACACACACACACACACACACACACACACATGCACACATTACCTGGCTTTGCGTGTGTGTGTGTGTGTGTGTGTGTGTGTGTGTGTGGACATGAACAAGTATTAACCACACGTATTCATCTTGTTGTGCGAAATGTCATCTCTCATATGTATGGCCTCTGTGATGTGTCTAACTCTTCCCATTCTTAATTACAACAACAAATCTTCGTGTAAGAATAATAAAATCACTGAGAAAAAGATAATGAATTTCTATTGATGCTCGTGAAGGAAGACTGGCTGGGCGAAAAGCATGACCGTTCTGATGGTATGTTTTGTAATGTATCTATGACTAGGAAGAGGAATGGAGGGGGTCATGAGGGCAGGCGAACCGTACTTGCACAGATAGTGCCTAGATGCATCGTTGCGCCTCACAGCTAAGGGGAAATGGACAGGGAGGCAGGGAGGGGAGAAGGTGCTTGGCTGGATGCTGCGTCTATGCCTCGTCGCGCTGCGGTCCTTACTGCTAAGGGGAAGTACACACAGACGAGTCACAACCCTTCCCTGCGAACATTATCCATTTTGAAGTCCTATTCTCAACCTGTTAGTGCCTTTCTCTCAGGCCATAGTTAAATTTCACCTTTACAAAGGCTCACTGCAGCAGGCACCCTCCGCTGCACGGGGAATACAGCACGACAGGCCAACATCCCTCGCATAGAATAAATTGTAAAGCGGTGAATGAAAGAGAGAGAGAGAGAGAGAGAGAGAGAGAGAGAGAGAGAGAGAGAGAGAGAGAGAGAGAGAGAGAGAGAGAGAGTAATGATAAGGATAGACAGAAAAAATGAAGTGTATCAATATATGATTAGATCATAGTGACTAAATAGATTAACGTCTAGTCCCATTAACACAGAAGAGTTACGAATATAAAGCACCATACTAGATTAATACCATTAACCTAGTTAACAGTTAGCTGCGACTTTACAAATACCTATTAATAAACCTAGATGAATGTGTGTGGGACTGCAGGCCATTGTCGCTGTGTCAAGTATCACTAATGTGGCAATGAACGAGGAAACTTCTGTAATAACAAGTTAAGAGAACAACCAACAACTGCATCATGTCTTGTGTCTGTATTGTAAGTAACGGCAGTCCCAGCAAGACTCAATTTTTTGCTCTCTAGAGACCAAGGAGTGTTGAGTGGAGTCTGGTGGTGAGGAAACACGGGATGAACCAGGAGCGTTTTTCTCTTATATTTAGAAGACCGCCTTTGTTTTCTGTCACTCTCTGAAGAAGGCGACAATCAAAATATAGAAGAGAGAGAGAGAGAGAGAGAGAGAGAGAGAGAGAGAGAGAGAGAGAGAGAGAGAGAGAGAGAGAGAGAGAGAGAGAGAGAGAGAATGCGGTGTTGCTGTTTCATCTCCGCATCTCTTATTCCTATTAAACTCAATCGAGGTTTTTGTTTTGGCATTTACGATACCTGCAACACATTGATGAGTGAAGAGACTCACGCTTCCACACTGAAACACTCGCTCTAAGCACACACTACATCGTCCTTCCTGTAATGTATAAGTCTGAAAATTGCTCGAGATGTGGCCAGCGTCCCGTAATTCACCGTCTCTCCTATGTATATTCCTGGCAGAAAAAGAGCCGCTAAGACATGTCATAATATCTGCCCACTTGTTCATCCCTGAGGGAATCCTTCCCTTCACCGCCTCACACCTGCACACTTCTCACGGCGCTGCCTCCCTCCCTTCTTCATTCCCTTCCTCGTCTTCTCTCCACTATCACGATCTCTTTCCCTTCTCCCTGCCACATCTTTCCACTCCCTCTACTCCGGGCGCACTCCTTCCTAATCTTGCAGAAGTTCTCTCAGTAAATCTTATATTTATCGTAGAACTTGACAGAGATATTTATCCTTATGGCCGAGGTGCTACAGTAATAAAATGGTAATGTAAATATGTAAGGCTCAACAACTTTTCTCGTTTGCGGCTGAAAAATGCAGCTGGACTATTTTTACACTCTCCTCCAGTATTGAGGCTCGAGAAACGCGCCAGGGAAGAGGGAGGAAGGTTGGGGGGAGGAATATGAAGCCCTGGAAACTTTCAATGATAGCTTAAGTAGTTATTGGTTCAGTAACTTAAGTTAGCGGACATATTGAGAAGAGTGGTGGCGGTGTTTGGACGAGACGTTGGTGAGGACAGGGTGTTGTGTTGCCATAGATTGCCTTGGATGAAACCACTGCCTCCACCATTACCACAACCATCCCCTTATGGATTCAGGAAGACGTGCATGGCCTACTTTGACAAAAGATGTTACGTGTCACTCGCTAGCTCACTGATCACGCTCGATTCTTCTCTGTAACTTTCAGGACACACACACACACACACACACACACACACACACACACACACACACACACACACACACACACACACACACACACACACACACACACACACACACACACACACACACACACACACACACACACACACACACGAGTTGACGTGACTAGCAAATCTTAAATTTTCTCGTCCGTGTGAAACAGTAATCAGTTCCTCGACTGTGCCATAGTTGAGACATTCCTCGAGATTGTTGCTTACTTTGTAAATTCTCTCTCTCTCTCTCTCTCTCTCTCTCTCTCTCTCTCTCTCTCTCTCTCTCTCTCTCTCTCTCTCTCTCTCTCTCTCTCTCTCTCTCTCTCTCTCTCTCTCTCTCTCTCTCTCTCTCTCTCTCTCTCTCTCTCTCTCTCTCTCTCTCTCTCTCTCTGTGTGTGTGTGTGTGTGTAGAAGAGGATGGAAAGCAGAAGATCCAGCCAGTATTACTATATCAAGGTAACTATTTAGAGTGTGATGATATTATGTCAAAGGAACTGTCACGCTTATTACCAATCCATTTGCTCAACAGAATCCCACAAGTCACAATACAACACGAACACAACTGCAGCCTTCAGAGCACAACTTGAATGAAATCAGAGTGAAAAAAGAATGTGTGAAATACTCACCTTTACTCACCTGACTTAAGAGTAATGGATGGATATACGTACCTACTGTATGTTTGTGGCATTTTTTGTCGCCGCCATTTCTCTGCCTCCCTCCGCCACCAACATCCGCTTTCTCGCGATCGTGTGCGTACACAATGATCAACAATTCTCCCTCCAGGTGCTTCGCGGCGTCTCGATACCGCCAGCCCAGGTGGATATTTCTTCCTCGTATGAGAGACTCACCTGGATGGTCTTGTCAGACGTAAATCAGAGCTCCCTGCAGTGCACGGGACCATAAGGCTTCCCACCTGACACCTCAGACGCGGTAATTACCATTATTCACATGCAGTGACAAGAACACGAGCCACCACGTAATGTGTTTAGGTCCAACTCCAGGGAATTAAATGCGTCTGATTACTGTAATGTAGCTCACGCCATGACGCGACGCGATGCAGGGCGGAGTGGGTAACAAGAACGTTGAGTGAAGTGACAGGCGTGTGCCGCTGCCCTGATCCCTGTATAAGCCTCGCAGGTGGGCGTGGGGAAGGTATGGAATGGACGAAGAAAGGGTACAGTTTTGCCGACGGGTTGTTTTACGAGGACCAAGTAGCATCTGAAATGAAAATGACATGTATAGATAAAAAAAAAAAAAAAAAAAAAAACAGGATCAATTTTAATGTTGGAGGCTTTTCCTTACGACAGAGAAGTAAAAGTACGAGAAGGAAGGCACCCGCAAAGAGGAGGTGGTAGGGAAAAGATGAGACGGAAAAATTTGCGATGGAAACGTCAATTTATTGGTAGTGTCTTGAGGCTGTGCGCTGCTTTCCTTGCGGTCCCTGCCTGTCTCTCCCGCTTCCCCAGCCAGGAGTTTGACCTCTGCCTCACGCTATTCCCTCATCGTGTCTTTCATCTATAATTGTAATTGCAGCGAGCCACACAGTTAGTTCATGCCCTATGTTTTGAGTCAGTGTGGGCATGTCAGCACATTCATGAACTGTTTGCATGTATTCTTGTCTGCTGTGTGTTGTGCAGCCCCATGTTTCTGTGAGTTACTGTTATGCGATGTGTTGGTGGCTCTATATCAGTGTTTTGTGTTGTTTACTTTCTTGCAATGGAAGATTATCCAGAATTGTTAATGTGACCAACTTCAAACTTTTCAAAGAATTCGTTCTGACGAATCCAGCTGGCTGCAATAAAGAAGTCATGCCACGCTAATAAAGAAAGACTTTATACATACTTGTTTGTACGCTCCATAGGTTGTTCAATTTCCCCTTCTGTTTTGTTAGAATCCTCGTGACACTCATGTAATTCTTTCCCAAAATTTGCCGCGCTGCGCCACGCTGCACTGCACTGCACTGCTTTCTTTTTACTGGATTTTCCTGGAGTATTTCCGTCACAGCGATCAAACACGAGGGTGTCAGTGATCCCAATACTTATATACTATATATATTTTTTTCCTAATTGCCATCGTTGTGTCACACTTGTCAGCCACAACCCTGACTGGCAGGTGTGGCGCGGTAGTGAACAGTCTGCATGGCATAACCTGCAGTTTTGGTGGTGCACTGGAACACACCTGCAGCTGCGTCGCTACCGTGAACAAGAAAAAAAAAAAAAAAAAACAGCACTAGTGCAATGGCAAGTGAACATGGCAACCTGCTGCAGTTGTTTTGTTTTCAGTAAGAACACAAGTTTCTTTCCCAATAAAGTGTATTTTCGGAATTGAGTTTGCCCCGCTCACAGAAATGTATAATAAAATTTAATGACGCCATTGGCTCTCGAGCCAGCGGCGTTGTTACTCTCCTGACGGCGGCCGTTGCCGCGCACCACTGCCTCCCGAACATTAGCCCAAGTCTGCCTGCTGAAAAATGTACTCTTAATTCCCACCCATTTTGCTTTCATTGCCGGCGAAGCCATGGACCACTTACTGGTGGTTCCGGCTGTTTGCTGCGCCGCCCTGAAGCTTGTAAGTAACAGCGCGGCGGCGAAGTTGTAAAGAAGCGCGGTGTTTCACTCTATTGCCTTCTGTTTTTTTCTTTATACCATACGTTTTTGTTATGGAGTACATTAATGAAAGTAAAGGAAATCATTGAGATATCCTAAAGGTTATAAGACTATATTGTGGTATTTAGTGGCGAATTGCTGTATCTCACGTTACTTCTCAAGGGAGAGAGGAATTAGAAGTAAAAGTTGGTTTGGTAGATGCAAATCATAATAACTTGTTATGTTATCTTTAAGAGGAAAGCTTTGGGCGTTAAAGATAAGATAAATTTGATAAACAATGTAATATTATCGAGCCAAGCAATATGACTCGATGAGAGACGTCAAGTATTACACGTCAAAAGGAGAGTTGAAACAGTTACAGTAAAAACTGCCCGCTGAAACCCTGAGTGTGTGAGTGGACGAAGAGAAATACAGTGAGTTGGTTTGGCTGTTTAGGAAGAAAAGAGAAGAATGAAGTAATTAGAGGGGAAAAGTCGATAGAAGCAAGCTTTGTCCCAAGATACTGCTTAAAAGCATACGAGGGGAAGGAGATCAGGATGAAATGAGGAGAGGGAAAGAAGACGTGTGTATGTGTGTGTGTGTAGACGTGCGTATGTGTGTGTGTGTGTGTGTGTGTGTGTGTGTGTGTGTGTGTGTGTGTGTGTGTGTGGCTGGACTTCGCAGCGTTTTTGTTGATCCTGCATTGAAGAGCCTCTGTAGCGGACGAAATATTGTACACGTATTACGATTTTGTGAGTGTCTGTTTGATATTTATTTCCTTCGGTGACTAATTTCTTGGCTTTAGTTTTGTATTGTCTTTGTGGAGGTGACGCTGCAATGGCGTCTGGTGAGAAGCGGCCAAGGTGGTTTGGTGTTCGTGTATTCGCCAATTGTAGTCAGTCTTGAATATTGTTTTGTATTGCAGTCGATCGTGGGACCAAGCACAAGACGTTTGTCCTTCTTGGTCGTCGTCGGTGCAGTGGTTGGTTTGTTTTATCAAGAGTTTTGCCTACTAATGCATTACTAATAGGTCTGCAGAAACGTTTGTAAATCATATTAATTTTCAATACGTTAGTAAGAATCAGCAGAAAAGAGTGCATGTACATAATTGATAAGCCAGCGGGTCGGTAATCATGATTAATATTGCAATGCACCATGATTTAGGAAGTTTCTCTTGGTGTTTGATGGAAAAATAAATGAGTTTGCATTCCGCGTCTTTCAAAACATCCACCAATATCCCGTCCTTTCCAGGGTCTCTCTTGCTTCCTTCCTTAAAGGGCAAAGGCTGCAACGTTCGTTGTCATCTGCTGAAATGTTCACTGCTGTCACTCTTATCTCGCAACACTGCAGGTATGCAAGCATATTTTTCAGCTATTTTATTCTTATGGTCAATAATTTCATCCTCTCCTCTCATAATTAGTCTTCGCTTGACTGAAGGGAAATAAATCTCTGACAATTTTGAATGATTCTTACTTTTATGTTTTCAACATTCGTATTTTCTTTTATTCCCTTGCTCCTTCCCTTGTTAATTAATTTCTCAGTTTTATTTTGTCATTTTTATCTCTTCTTTGAACTTGTGCATTTATTGTTCCTCCCTCACCTTCAGTTGTCATTTTGTAAGATTTATATCCGTGTTACCCTTTGCTGCAAATTTTCCCTGTCAGTCTTTTAAAATTTCATTTATTCTTGGTTAGAAACATTTTATAACCTCACTTCATTTGGTCACTTCTTCCTTTCGTTTCTTTTTTCCAGTATTGTGAATTAGTTCGTGCTTGCGTCTTTCATTTTCTTTGACTAAAAGCAAATCTATTTGACAATTTGTATTACTTTTAGTCTTTGAAAGGTTTAACATTCCTTTGAAGCGTGTTGCTCTTTTTCTTGTTAACTGATCACTCTTTTATTGTTGCAGTTTTATATTTTCTTTTAAACATTCATGTTCACTATTCCTTTCAAAAATCGAAATGCTGTTATAAATTCTCCATTCTTTTCACAGGTTCAAATGTCACCTGCAGGGTATATATATATATATATATATATATATATATATATATATATATATATATATATATATATATATATATATATATATATATATATATATATATATATATATATATATATATATATATATATATATATATATATATATATATATATATATATATATATATATATATATATATATGTTTAGGTACGTGCTGCTGTTCGTCTAATCCTCGTCACACATCTTGGGAAATGCATGTTGAACATAAACCAGTGTAACCAATAGCTCGTGTGGAGGAAGCAGATTAACTGGGGAAATGTTGCACCGTTGGCGATCCTGTGTACAACAAAGCGGAGAAGAGAAGGGCCGAGGATAAAATCAGAATTCCGCTCTCTTCACCGCCCCACTACTGGCAAGGTCCACGACGCCCAAATAGAGGCGCCGTTTTCATTCACCCGGATGAAACACGAGTAGTCTTCTTCCCTCCTTTCTCCCTCCCAGCCTTTCCTCCCTTCCCTTCCTTTCGTCCCTTTCCTTTCCTCTCCTGATCCTATCCCTGCCTTTCGTGCGTCCTCCTCACTTCTTTCTCAGCTTCCTCCCCGCTCGGCTTGCTTCCTCCCTCCTAGATGGTAAAACTTGAGACCTGCCAATATCAGGGGAATGCTTGATATCCGCGTCAGTGCTCCCTGTGGTGGTGGCGGTGGTGGTGGTGGTGTGATGGTGGGGGAGTGTTCGTTTATTGTACACTGTACATTCACTTCAGTATTGAGTAAGATCATGACGGCTGAAGGCTTGATCATTCCCTCTCTGGTAATCCGTTTCAGTTTGTTCATTACTCATGGTGTTCCAATGCGCTTTCTTGTTGTATGGATGAGGAAGTACAGTATGGGCGGTGCTTTCTTATGATTAGTTATGAGTACATTTTAAGAGCGCATCATCGAGACACCTCCGGAACTCATTTAGGCTCCACGAGTGGAATCCCTTTTTCATTAACCTTTTTTTTTTTCGCGTAGTTGTAATTAAACTTTTATTTATGCAGCTCATGACTATCCTCGTTACGCGTTTAAAAATAGTTTGAGGTTCACCTTTACAGTTCAATATAAGATGCATATGTAATTCTGAAGGTAGTGCACCGTGGAGGAGGTGTTCAGCTGCTCTGTATCTCGTATCCTTGGGGTGTACAGAGACCCGTGTGACTCGTTCTCGTGTCGTCATGGTCTTTTTACCGCGTCGGAGCGAGAGATGAAAGGTCTGGCAAGTCTCGCTATGGGAGGAGAGGGAGCCCATTCTGTCGGCCTCTCACCATCACTGAGCGTCTGGTAGCCTGGCGTCACGTGTCCGCCTGAGTACTCACGACTTTAATCCCCACATGACTCTGTGGGCTTACAAGTATACACGAATTGGTACTCACGGACAGGCAGAGAGGCACACATGCACTTAACCACCACCTGTGTAAGTCTCTCTCTCTCTCTCTCTCTCTCTCTCTCTCTCTCTCTCTCTCTCTCTCTCTCTCTCTCTCTCTCTCTCTGTGCTCCCTTCAGGCACTATAACACCCTCCATCAGGACACAGGGCAAGGAGACCCTTCACACACACACACTCTGTCTCCTTCCCCTTCCCTGGACGTCGTTTTTTTCTGGGCAGTTTCCTTCCTCGTGGTCCACGACACGTAATGACGCTATTGAAGTTAAGTGGGTGAGTGTTAAGGCAAGACATACTCGTACGGTACATATTCATAAGATTAAGCACGGTTTGAGTTTCTATACCATCAGGGGTGTTACTAGTGGTGGTGGTGGTGGTGGAGGTGGCAGTAGAGATACAGGTAATGGTCGTCTTCAGTTGCTGTCTCCTCCTCTTCCTTGTTTTCTCCCTCTGTGTCTCTCCACGCTTAACATTTCACCGCCTCACTTTACTGACAGCATCACCTTTCAGTCCCATAAAAGAAACACTCCACCTCCTGCCTCACCCCTCACCCCGCCTCACCCTCAACAGTCCCTACCTGCCCCTCTTGCACCCCACAACAAGACGTGCCGTCACATTCTCTCCCTCCTAACTTCCCTGGGTCACTGGAGAGCAATTCCCTCACATGTAAATTGAGTGTCTGAATGGCAGGTGTTACAGTGATTAATGGCCGCGTTTGTATTAAGCTGTGACCAGAGGGAATATGTGCCTTAATTCTGGTGCCTGTAGCTGGCGGCGAGTCCTGGCGGTGATCCATCAGTGCCGGCGGGAAGGTATACAGTGCCGCCCTCCAGCCTCACTGCTCTCCATTCCTCCGGTGTGTTGGCTACGCGGGGAATGTCTCTGGAGGATGGTACTCGACAGGATTGACACTTGTTTCACGGTATTGACACCCGGTACTGCTGATGTCTTAGTGCTTGTCGTGTTGTAGTAATGAGGCTGCACTGCTGTCTGTCGATTCACTTGAACGACGAATTGATTCTTATTTATTTATGTATCATTTGCACTTACTTGTGCTATAAAGAATATATATATATATATATATATATATATATATATATATATATATATATATATATATATATATATATATATATATATTATATATTATTTATTTATTTATTTATTTATTTATTTATTCATTTATTTATTGTCACGGTGTGAACTTTTAGGAAGTTACCCCTTTATTTCTTTTGTCCAGCTCCGCTCTCCTTGGACCACGGTGAGAGTGGGCAACTTGTAATTATGCCATATTGTACATTAGTTTAAGTTCCTTTATATTCATTATTAGTTAATAAGAGTGTGTTTCTTTAGAATGTTATGTGTTGTAGGTAAGGATGTTAGTGAGTAAGGACAAAATTCTTTATATTTGTAGCATTAAGTATGTATTTGTGGGACGATATGTTTTCCGGCCGAGGTGCGCGTGACCTCCCTCTCCCAATCAGAGCTGCCAGATGCAGGGAGATTTCCCTGTTTTAGGAAAATTTAGGTCTCAACAGGGAAACAGGGAAGAAAATTCAAAATGTTCCAAAATCTAGGGAAATTTTGACCAACGGACTCACACCCTTCATCCGCAGTCCCCACCCTTGTCCTCCTCCCATCCTCTTCACCCGTCATCCGTACAATAATTATTTGTATTAATTTTTATCAATTATTTATTGTTTCCTTTCCCTCTCAATTGAATTTCAATCCACTTCTGAGGTCTCTCTCGATCACTATATCCTTCCTCTACCGTTCACTCTTCCTTCCCTCATCCCCAAACAGCGTCATGACTTGTACGAGACCCGTATACCGTCCCTTCCCTTTCCTCCCTCGCCCTTGCTAGCTAGCTGAACCTGTTTTCTACGAGACCGATAGAGACCCGTATTCACCCAAACAGTGTCATGACACGTATGAGATCCGTATATCGTCCCTCCCCTTCCTTCCCTCGCCCCTAGTTGATAGCTGAACTTATAACAACTATATTATATTCGTGTGTGTGTGTGTGTGTGTGTGTGTGTGTGTGTGTGTGTGTGTGTGTGTGTGTGTGTGTGTGTATATATATATATATATATATATATATATATATATATATATATATATATATATATATATATATATATATATATATATATATATATATATATATATATATATATATATATATATATATATATATATATATATATGAACCTGGAATATATTAAATTTAGAGTGAAATAACCCGTCGGAAAGTGGGGAACGTGACAATATATATATATATATATATATATATATATATATATATATATATATATATATATATATATATATATATATATATATATATATATATAATCACAAGAAATATTAACTCTCTTGTTTGGTCAATAAATCTTATTCCTCCAAACTGCAAACACCAGCCATCAAACAAGAATTAAGGAACATTTATAGAAAAGAAAATAAGCCAGATGTTATCTCTATGTCTGTACGTTTTGGAGCTTCAATCTTGCTTGCCATCTGATGCAGGGCGCGAGGATCACTGGAATACCAGCAGGTAAATAAGAAGCAAGTGAAATCCTTTCAAGGAGATAAACTGAGGGATTACTGTGTGGTGGGGTGCGAGGTGCGGAGTGAAGGCGTTCATACAGAGAGAGTAAGCAGCTTGCCACCTCACACAGACAAACTCCCGCCCACTTCCCCAGTGTCAGGGAAGGAAGGAGTTGTGCTCTCTCTCTCTCTCTCTCTCTCTCTCTCTCTCTCTCTCTCTCTCTCTCTCTCTCTCTCTCTCTCTCTCAACCAACAACAACATATTTGTTGCAATTCAGAAGAAAAAAATTGTGACGATGAATTAAAGTGTTGATGAGCAGGTTACTACTACCACCACCACCACCACCACCACCACCACCACCACCACCACCACCACCACCACCACCACCGTGATTTCCATCTTGAATACAAAAGTGGTTCCCTTCCTTCAAGATTAGCAAGAGGGCAGAGTCCATTTAAGCAAAGCGTCTTAAAGTGTTCAGCAAACTACTCCAATAAAAACCTGATCTCCTTTTGAGTGTGTGTGTGTGTGTGTGTGTGTGTGTGTGTGTGTGTGTGTGTGTGTGTGTGTGTGTGTGTGTGGACGAGCTCCACGACAATGTGGTTTTCATATGGAACACGTGTGCTTTACATAATTTATATTGAAGCAGTTTATTTGTTGCTTAAAATAAGGTCAGCTTAGCATAATCCTCTTGGCGAGCCTTATAAAAAAGAAATACTTTCGGTAATTATTACAATAAAATATTTTCCCTCATGCAAGTTTGTGCGGTCACAAAAATATGAATTTTCTTTATACATATTGGAAGTTTTGATAATGTAGCGACCAGGCAGAGTACATTTAATAATCAACGTTAAAGTATTCCCGGTGTAAGGATGATAGACGAGTCGAGTTGAAGGAGAACAGGGATAAATAAGGGTCATCAGTACAAGAAACAAAGCAGAGGGGAAATACGTACATTGTAGGTAAAGGTGTACTGAATTAGCCAGAGCAGTAAAGAAAAAAGACACCCTGTAGAGGAAAAACAGTTATGAGATAAGGAAAGGAAGGGAAGGTAAATGGAATCTGAGGGTGTTCCTGCAGGTGTTCAGCATAGGTGGGGACAGAGTGGTCGGTTTTAAATAGCGAATGGGGAAGTCACAGAGAGCATTCTATAGTAGTATTGTATTGCTTTAGTGCGTTAGTTGTACGTAGGTAGCTTTCACCAGTCACGTTCACTGTTCCTGGGCGTCAATATAAGCTGGAAAGGAAGAGAGAGTGAGAAAGGGAGAGTGAGGACGATCTACTAGAAATGTGGTGTAAGTCAACTCTGTCCCAATACACATTCCTCCTAGCCTTTCTGCCTCGCCTATGGTTACTGGCGCATGTAATCTTGAATGACCGTAATAATTTGCAAAAAATAGAATAGTTTCAGTACTAGAAAGCAGTTCCGGCATTCTGATTCAGCCGCGGAGCTTCCTTTTCCACACATATCCTCCCTGGATGGTTTGTGTTAATGTTCATTATCTAATAAACTGCTGATGTCTTTTTTGTATTATTCATTGTGTGTGTGTGTGTGTGTGTGTGTGTGTGTGTGTGTGTGTGTGTGTGTGTGTGTGTGTGTGTGTGTGTGTGTGTGTTTATATGAACAGTTCGCTGCAAGGGATCGGGGGGCTTGAGGTGGTACTGTTGGCGGCCTCGGGGGACCATGGAGGCCTGGTCTCGTGTGACGGCGGCGTTCAATACCTGTGTCATTACCTGGATTGGGAAAGAACCTTTAACCTGGAACACACCTGCTTGACTAACCCAGAAAAGTGTGCGCTGTCTTGCAAGTTTTTGGAGAAAGAAGGAATGAAAATGAGGCGAAGTTAGTGCGCTGGCGGTAAGCTGGAAGTAGTTACACACACACACACACACACACACACACACACACACACACACACACACACACACACACACACACACACACACACACACACACACACACACACAAATTAATAATAGGAAAAAAAAGACAACTACTGCCTCCCATGAAAATAATAGTTCCCAGCAAACCAACACGAGCCAGCACTGATCCAAGTTTCCTCAGCTCAGGGACGCCAGCACTCACCAGAGCCTTGATCAGCCGAATATAGTGTAGACATTTCCTATATCCTCTCCCACACGTGCAATCCCAGAGGTTTGTGAAAGGGAAATCAATGCTTGTTCAGCCAACATTTGTTAATCTTTCTCTTTCCTTGATATATTTATTCTTTGGACGTCTCCCTCTCCGTCTCATCCCTTCACATGTACCTGAAATCATCTAAAATCCTTCTCATCACCTCAACATTAGACGGCTCTCATACCCATTAACCATCTCATGAGACTCTACTAATCTGTACTTAGAACTTGTCGACTAAGGAATTGTCTTTTTGTCTCATCTTCGCCTAAATTAACCTGCCCTTGTCTCAAGTAAGTACTATTACTTCAACGACAAACTTGAGCTTGATGCGTGATTCAGTTACCTTTCCTTCCTCAGACGTGACTTGCATGCGTGGCCAGCTCGGCAATGTTATACAAGTACCACTGTCTGTGTCTTGCTGTATTCACTACTTTGATCACCTTGGTTTCTATAACAGAACACCGCACTACTTTAATGTGTCTCACTAGCAATTACTTCACCAGTGCTATCGATTGCTTGCGCACGCGCGTGAACACACACACACACACACACACACACACACACACACACACACACACACACACACACACACACACACACACACACACACACAGAAAGAGAGAGAGAGAGAGAGAGAGAGAGAGAGAGAGAGAGAGAGAGAGAGAGAGAGAGAGAGAGAGAGAGAATTTTTCTCTGGCTGGCACGGAATCGTGAATGGTTGGGCCGTATCCTGGCCTCGGTGATGTCAGTGGTTGTGCTTGGCAGGAAACCCAAAAAATTGCCCCGTGATGGCCTCCTATATGTAATGGAGGCTTGGGAGGAAGTCGCTGAATTGGCTGTGGCGCGTTAGGTGGCAATGGGGGGGTCGTTTGTGGGAGGTGGAATGGCCCGAGCTGAGTGAATGTGGGTCGAGAGTTGGTCTCTGTTGTTATTGTTCGAGTATCCTATTCTCTGTGAGTCATTGTGACGAGAGTTTGGAATATAGTAAGTCTAAGTGTGTTGAAAGGATCGTATTGATGAGAGAAAAATGTTTATAGTAAGAATAATGCTGAAATATATTGCTCTTTCCATGAAGCATAGAATGCTTGAGAGGAGTGCTTTTATTCTCCCTTTCTTCTAGGCATCAAGAAGAATGGCGCACTGGCAACATTAGAGGGCGTGTCCATCCAATGCGCCAATAGGACATGCCTGATGGGATGTGAGAGGAAACATATTCACGATCACGAATGAAAGGCTGTCCACGAGAACCAAATGGTTCATCTTGTGCATGCGTTTCTATAAGACAAGTAGATGTTCCTGCTTGTGTTTGTCTGTCCATATGGAAATCCATCCGTTGGTGCTGCTGGCGGCCCACAGAGCTCAGTGGTTACTAGACAAAAGAACTCTGTGGCTGCACGCACGGTAGATGCTGCTAAACACAAGACAGAAAGCCCGCGTCCGGCCACCACCTGCATACACTCAGCGGCGACACAGTGTGCCTGGAAACAGGACCAGAGCGTGGCCCTTGACCGGCTGCGGCGGCTCGGCCATTATATATGCGGCATGCATATTCCTCGACCGCTCCCGTCATTAGTTCCCTCTTGTGCTGTATCGTCTGAGCCTCACTCCTTCCCTGTAGAGTGTAGATGGTCGGCTCCTCCCCCCCCCACCCTGCCTGATCGCTGCCGCGACACACGGGACGCCAGCGCCTGACTGACGGAAGAAATGCGCTTCAGTCATGTTGTGTTTTAAGAAACTTAAAGAAGAGGAGGAGACTCGCAACACAATTCAAGAAAGATTGTCTAGACTCTTCCAGCCTCGCACACTGACAAGTGTCTGCCGGCGCCAAATGAAACTTCAGGTGAACAAGCCGCGCGTCAGGGTTACGTCAGTTCTATGTCTCCAGGAAGAGCAGATAAAGGCCACGCCTGTCCCGCGTCCCTTGATACAAAAGGTGAGTGCCACGCAGGCTGTCGTCTCCAGGGACAGGAGATCAGAGCTACTGCTGGGACGGCGACAGTAGGTGAGGGCCAGGGCGTCTTGAGGGACAAGTGACCGCCAATGCCGGACTGTTGTTCACATGCTACTAGCACAAAGAAAACCAGGATTGCACACTGAACTAGTCAGAACAACCTGTGCGTGTGTTGAGGGGAAGGCATAACCCCTGCGTATGTGTATGTGTTTATTGGGCGAACTTTGCTTATTTATTAAGGCATCACCGTGAATGGAACACCACAACTCAGTGTATTCCTTCAGCAATGTGACGGCTGTCCTATGGCGACACTGCTGTCTCGAGAGGGAAAATGTTACTTGGACCGCTTTGATCTGGCAGACACCATAAACTTCTTCCCCGCCAGAGAAAATAAAACAACAAAGTAGAGGAGTATGAGTTCTTAATGACATGGTGAAATATTCCCCGAGAACAAAGAGAAGAGCGGCAAGGAAGAGTGAGGCTCCGCCAGACTCACCTGCTTCCACAACTCAAGGAAACTCATCAGGGACTGCACACCCACAGGCCACAGCCTACCTCCGGTGCAGACTCCCAGGCCATAGCCGCCCCCGCGCCTCGCCTCTCCTCGTCCCCTGCCCGCTTCAGGCTACCTAATTTGTACTCCATCCAAGCAAGAGCGTGGGGAAAGAGAAGGGGCCGTGTGGGCGGTAGTTACGGAGTAAGAAGAAGAGTACGGCTAATTGAAAGGTAGAGAAAACTGAGACATGACGAGTGAGAAAATACAGGAAGAGAAGGATTATTACTTGTCACATTCACGATTATATCAATATCTCAACAGGAATAAAATAGTGTTGCACAAATTAAAAACTTTGTTAAAAAAAAAGCATACGTCCATCCACTGCTGCCTCCACCAACACAGAGGTGACGTGACCTACTGAACCAGCAGCACACTCATGGCTTACTCCACCCGCCTTCAGGACTGACATGCTAAGGATATATTCTTCTATGAAATATTTGCCTGAACTTGATGCCAAGGATGATCTGTATTTCTTTGGCGGTACAGCAAAGCTATTCAATCATCTTCAAAAGAGCTGTTAATACCAGCAGAGTTTGTAACGGTCACTGTGTGGTGCATGCAGTACTGTACACATCGGTAGCGGTAGGGATGGAGATCCTTCATGCGCCTCCTTCCGGGTCTGGTTCGGTGTTTCACTCACACTGATCAATACCTAGCCGGCCACGCGAAGCTCACCGCAGTACTCACTACACACGCTTGGCCGGCCAAACCCTTTGCATTTCGAGGAATCTCGAATGCTGTATGTGTGTGTGTGTGTGTGTGTGTGTGTGTGTGTGTGTGTGTGTGTGTGTGTGTAATGGATGGATGGTGGATGAATGCTGGGAAAGTATTCGTCGTGTGTGTAAATGTAGTCTGGTTCAATTTGACTATTTCTTCCCAGTCAGATCGGTGCTTTATTTAGGAGAAAAGATAGATTAGAAGTAGGAGTGCATGTACCGCGGGAGGAGTGGGAGAGGGGGCTGGTGCGTGGCGATGGCGGTGGTGGCTTGCTGGACTGTGGGATACGTGACAGCTAAGGGCTGCCTGCTGGGGCGTGAGGGATGTTATGGGGCATAAGAGGAATTTTTTCACTTGCCCAAACCTCCATTTCGGTGACGTATTCGTAGCTCCTTCTGGCAACCTGTCATCTCCCCCTCCCTCTTCAGCCCTGCATTTAACATTTCTTAAATAGGAAAGGAAAAGGTCCAAGTTTTTTCTTTTTATTGTGCCTTTTCCATGATACTGATTTTAAAACTGTATGTCTGTACTGCGTGGGACTCAGTGAAGACAAATAGCATGCATAACAACATGGTTTTGGTGGCTGGTGAACTCATAAATGAATCAAAGGAAGCAGACTTGCCCAAGCCTCGGAGGTGAACAGAGTGCACACAGCCAAACTGAATATGTAAACACGTTTCTTTGGTGGTCGTTATCAGGATTCCGGGGAATAATTTGTGAGGGACAAACTACAACCGGTCCGGTTTTTATCACCTCTTTCTAAATGGCAGTCCTTGCGGCAGATCACACATGCCAAAAGGCCCTCGTGTTTGCGCATACGGTATACAGGTTTCAGTTAGTTATTTCTTGGTGTTAATAATGGCGTCCTTCTCTCCTGCGTATGATACAGTTCAGCAAACCTCGCCGCTTTCAGTCTCACTGGCACGTCGTTGCTCTGACAACCTTGAGTTTTGAATAATAAATATACTAGATTAATAAAATATACTGGTGGTAAACATCTTTCTCAGGAGTTGTGTGGTGGGAGCAGGAGGCAAACAGAGACACACTGAAGATTTAGATTAGATGTGTGACACTCAGCGACATCTTGTGTAGTAGAAGTGCCACAGTCCACGCTGAGGAACTGGCGGCGGTGCTTTCTGTGGGGAGAGACCAGTCAGTGTGGGCGGTGCTACTCAGGTTACAGGGGCCTACACTGTGATCCTATACTTAAATAAATAAAAAAAAATTTTGTGGTCGAGAGTTTTATGAATTATTATAACTGTGACAATAAATGTTTTAGATAAAAATATTTTCTATGTAGAGTTGTAGAAATCTGTTTATGCAGCGTTGAGGTAATTTGAGTCATAATTTCGCTCATGAACAAACTTTGCTATTCATATTCCCATCAAACAATGCCGAGTTGGTCCTGCCTGTGTACCCGCCTGCCCACAGTACTTTTGTTTCCTTGTTGTTGCTGTTGTTGTTGTTGTCGTCGCTATTGTTGTTCTTGCTGTTGTTGTTGTTGTTGTCGCTATTGTTGTTGTTGTTGTTGTTGTTGTTGTTGTTGTTGTTGTTATTGAGGTGTAGTGGGAGCGATGGGTGTGTTGAAACACAGCCAGTAGTGCCGTATAGAGTATCGTTCCTGTGGAAGAGAAATGTGTATATATGGTAATTTGCTATTGGCGTGGCAAGGCAAGCCAGTGGCGGAAGAGGAGGAGGAGGAGGAGGAGCAGGAGCAGGAGCAGGAGAAGGAGATATTAGTGGTGGCGGTGGCGGTAGTATTGTAGGTTTGGAAAGGGCACAAGCTCTATTACCACTCAGTATATACAAGGTAATTAATTAAGCAGCAGTTTTCAGGCCTCATATGAAAGCACTATTCAATCATAAGCAACCCTGTTTTGACACCACAAATTTCCACGTAGAATTATGCCGCTCGGAAATGTCAACTAATTCGTATCCTTAACATGGAGATTGAGTTTGCTAATATGAATCACAGCACCAATAATAATAATAGTAATAATAATAATAATGCTAATAATAATAATAATAATAATGATAATAATAATAATAATAATAATAATAATAATAATAATAATAATAATAGTAGTAGTAATAATAAATAGTCCTTTTCAACAAGTTATGCAGTCATTGGTGGCCATGGTGGAGGTGATGATTGTGGTGGTGGTGGTGGTTGTGATGGTGGAGATGCAGGTGCAGCATGCAGTGTGTAGTGTGTGGGAATGAGCAGTGCACCATTGAGGCAGGTGGGCGTGAACTCTCACCAGTCTTATTTTTCTTTATAGGAATTTCACGCAGACCTTTCACCAACTAAAAGCTTCTCCATCCAAAACCTCGAGTACTTCATTTCTGTGGCTCGCTCGCAATGGTCGTGCGGTTTTAATTATGTGCTGCGTGGGAGTCAAGCTGCGGCCTTTCACTAAACCTTAATTGCACACAACTGGTTCATTCCCTCACCGCGGTGTCGTATCACGCCGTGCGCTGAGTACGAGTGTTTTATAAGATCCCTGCATCGTCAAGCGCTGTTTCTTAATGTTTGACGATGCCCGCGTAGAGACCCTTAGCCCTCCCTCATACTTGGTTCAGAACGGAGGAAGTTTGTACGTTATCTGCAGAGAGAGAGAGAGAGAGAGAGAGAGAGAGAGAGAGAGAGAGAGAGAGAGAGAGAGAGAGTTTAATCAAAGAATAACTCAAAGTAGACGGACTGTGGTTCAGAAATAGAGAGCCAGCCATTAAGACGGAGACTTAGTGCGTGCCTCGGTGAAACTTAGTAGGTGTGATGGACAAATTAGTGGAGGGATGAAAGAATGAGCTAAGGGATGCGTCTAGGATTGGTGGAATGATGTTATGTGTTCCCTCATCGCTTGTCGCATCTTTTCTGGTCTCACCAATAGAGAAGGCAAGAGATTATTGCTTGTCTGACAGAAGTGGAAGAGATGCAAGTTTTACTGTGGTGAATTACCGCATACGCAATGCTGGAGATTCAACCCTTTCAATACTGGGACACATTTTTACTTTGAGATTTGTGTACCATTAGACCATTTTACTGACATTAGGAAGTGTCTATGGAGATCAGAAGATTAATGGCAAAAGTCTTCACTATTGCATGTAATCCCCCACATGAGTTTCTGAAGCTGTATAAAGTCACCAGATGGTAAGCAGAATGAATATGGAAACGCGCCTTGATACTGAAGGAGTTAAGAGTCCATCCCATTATCCGTCACTTTTCTGGATATTGCAAAAAAAAGAAAAAGGAAATAGATCAACACTCATTACCGGCAAATAAGAAGATAGTCAACACGCAGATGGGGAGAAGGTTGAGCTCCTGCACTACATATGTGTTATTCAGCCACACCGCCGCACCTTCCCGTCTTTCTCTCTGTCTGTTACCATGGCGTGTGTCCGTCTTCTCCCCTTGCTGTGTGACGCTTGTATTTTTTTTGTATTTGATTTTTGTTTTATTTATATATATATTTTTTTTACAACGCCAACACAACACTGATGGCGGGCCTTACTGCTCTTTGTTTAGCCATGACACACGCGTGGAGCTGCAGGCCCCGTGACGGTGCCTGTGTCGGGATCTGCCCTGCACATCTGACCCACTAATTTGTCTCTGAATGCTCTGCGAAGCTAATTGATTTTTTTTTTCTTTACGCTAACGTTCAAACTATATAAAAAAAGTGAACTGTCAGCTTGAGTGTTTTTCTGTCACAGCGCTTCCCGCCAGCCACACTTCTACGTGGAGAACACCATCTGCTACCTCCAACACTGTCATTGTAAAATAGAAATTATTGAAAGAATATAACTCTGCAGGATGGTTTTTATTGATTGGTTGTTTCATCAAGTTTAAAATGTAGTTCCTTCTTAACAGAGTTTCGTTGCGGTTTATCTTTGATGTAGTGCCACACTGTCTTGTTACTTACTGTGCTGCAGTATTTCGGTGTGGCAGTAACGCCGCCACCACGAGCACAGACAAATGTTGCTTCATGATAAGAATCTTTCCTTGGCAATAAAAAAAGATACAATAAAAAATTCTGAGTAATATTTTCTCAGGCTGAAGAAACACAGGTATTCAGTAATCTAAGGGAATGGAGATGAGGGCAGTGTTTGGTGTTATTCCTTTACCTGAGAATGATCACAAGTATGGTGTGCTTGCAGCAGCAGCAGCAGCAGTAGCAGCAGTAGTAGCAGCAGCTTGTGTGCTTGGTGTGTCACTCAGCGCTGCTCAGTCCACCATCAGGTTCTCTCCCCTCTCCCCCTCTCTTATCCCGCCCCCTTCCCCTGCCACCTCATGTTTACTTAGCGAGCTTCCCGCTGCCTCTGTAAAAGGACTCGGCTCACGCTCATCCTTTTAATCCCCGTCCGGTCTGCTTGCTCTGTTTTTCTCGTTACCTGAGCCGGGCCGCGCCGCCTCCTGCACCCCGGCCTGAGTGCAGGGCTGCAGGTGTGCCATAAGGTTACCGCCACTCTCCTCCATTTGGTTTTAATTAAGGAAGTTCCTCCTTTTCCTTCACTTATGTGATTTAGGTGGAGATTGCGTAGTTTTGTGTCTGGATCGAGATGATGTGTTGCATTAGCAAACAGTGTTACACTCCCGGAGGTGGTAATGTTGATGTGTCTCTGAACACTAACAGCAGAAAGTGATCATCATTAAGATAACTTTGAAACCGAGCAGAAGGCAGCCACCACCACCACCACCACTACCACCACCACCACCATCAATACCTGGTTGTGCCGAATGTGAAATAGGTGAGCTGGGGTCACGCCGTTCATCACAGTGTGGTGGTGAGAGAGCCAGTAATGGTGCAGACTCGCGGCCTCGTGATGCAGGGTCGTCTGCGACAGTTGTTGCGTGTCATGCAAGTGTTTGCTAGCGGCGACATGCTCGTGCAGCAGACGCACGTAACTACTGGTGAGCCAACCAAAACAGCGCTCCAGCAAGTATTACCAGACACGCGGCCCTGGTAAGCTCTGTCATCTGCATTCGTCATGTAAACTATTTTTTCAGTTTCCTCCGGTAAACCTTTGTTTGTGTCTGTTCGAGTGTAAACAATGAAAGTCAATGTTGACGTTTACTATATACTTATTTGTTTGATGTATACATATTGGAATGTGTGAATAGTACGAGTACAACCCTGTGACGAATGTGGCGGTGCGTGGTGGTAATCCTGCTGCTGGCGGAGAGCGGGGAGGGATGAGGGCAGATCCAGGATACAAGGAAGAGCTGCACGGTCTCCAGCAGAACGAAAATAAAGGGAAAGAGAGAAGTTTTGAGTAGATATATTGATTATTTATGGTTATAAATCTTTAAATTGACGCTGTGAAATATTACATCTGTCGAGTTCAGCTAAACTATGGAGAGTGAAAACGGTCTTAATGTGAGAATGTACGACATTAAAGCAGATACCCGAAAGAGAGAGAGAGAGAGAGAGAGAGAGAGAGAGAGAGAGAGAGAGAGAGAGAGAGAGAGAGAGAGAGAGAGAGAGACAGTCGTACAATTACCTGTGACGATATCTGGTGCACTCTTGTTTCCTTGATCTGTCTCTTATTTTTGATTGATGGTATGGATAGTGGATAAAAACGAACACACACACACACACACACACACACACACACACACACACACACACACACACACACACACCGTGTAGTGTAGTGGTTAGCACGCTCGACTCACAATCGAGAGGCCCAGGTTCGAGTCCCGGCGCGGCGAGGCAAATGGGCAAGCCTCTTAATTTGTGGCCCCTGTTCACCTAGCAGTAAATAGGTACGGGATGTAACTCGAGGGGTTGTGGCCTCGCTTTCCCGGTGTGTGGAGTGTGTTGTGGTCTCAGTCCTACCCGAAGATCGGTCTATGAGCTCCGAGCTCGCTCCGTAATAGGGAAGACTGGCTGGGGTGACAAGCAGACGACCGAGGTGAATCACACACACACACACACACACACACACACACACACACACACACACACACACACACACACACACACACACACACACACACACACACACGACCATTGAGGGAGGAGCAGAGAGGGCAAGATGATAGTTATTGCGTTACCAAATATACATAGAATGTTCTCTTTTTGCGAAAATTAAAAACGAAAAAGAAGTATTTTGTTGTGATGCACAGAAACATGTTGCCCTGCCCATTTCTCTCTCTCTCTCTCTCTCTCTCTCTCTCTCTCTCTCTCTCTCTCATTCCAGCAACAACTCCTGGTAATGATGCAGGTAATGAAACACAAATAGCCACACTCCCACACCTTCGCCAGCCTGCAGGCAACATTCCGGCCACGCGCCGCACTGCACATGGCGGCCCGGAGCGCTGAGGCGAGGCACCGCTCCATTCCCGCCTGCTGTTGCTGCGTCTTGCTCACCAGCGGGACTCACTCTTCTTCCCTTTCCTCCTCCTCCTCTGCTGTTTATTCTTGGTGTGTATCGAGAGTTTCCAATTTTTCGTTTCCTCTGGCGTGAAAACTGTCATGATGTGTGGATGAAAATTATAAAGAAATTAATGAGAAGCGGTTTGTCACAAGCAGTTTTGTGTCGTTCATTGCTATGAGAAGTTTTCTATCCTCACTGGGAATCTTATTGAGGTTGCTTAGTTGTACTGCTCCAGTTATTTCATGAGTCATTTTCTCTCTCTCTCTCTCTCTCTCTCTCTCTCTCTCTCTCTCTCTCTCTCTCTCTCTCTCTCTCTCTCTCTCTCTCTCTCTCTCATTTTTTCGTCTCTCTTCCTTTGATTGTGTGTGTGTCGATTATTATGGCCTTTGTTCTTGCTTCACTTCTCTGTTGGAGCGAAGCACTTTCTCTTTGCTGTTTTGTATTAGGCGTGTGTCTCTCTCTTATACACGGGGTGAGGGGGAATGGTGACGTGCGCAGAAGCTTGTGGATCCAAGCAAACACAATTGTGGTGGTCGCGCTTGTCTGTCTGTCTGTCTGTTTGTGTGTGTGTTGAATACATACTGACATGAATATTCGCATGGTGATCACTTTTTATGTATTCTTGCGTTGTTGTTGTTGTTGTTGTATTTTGGTAGTTGTTTTAAATATGGTATTATTATTATTATTATTATTATTATTATTATTATTATTATTATTATTATTATTATTATTATCATCATTATTATTATTAGTAGTAGTAGTAGTAGTAGGAATAGTAGTAATAGTAATAGCAGCAGAAGTAGTAGTAGTAGTAGTAGTAGTAGTAGTAGTAGTAGTAGTAGTAGTAGTAGAAGTAGTAGTAGTGGTAGTAGTAGTAGTAGCAGTGGTGGCAGGAGCAATAGTCGTGAATGTAATATATATCGTTATGATTCCATTGATAATTGGTATTAGAGGAAGTGTTTTATATTTCATCAACTCCCCTAACTCACTTTTATTTTGTTCCTTCGCTGTATGTAAAACGAGGCACCAGTTCTTGCATATCATGTTTTCCTTGCTGTGGTCGACTGCCCCGGGAGTGCACACTTTGCTGCCCGTGTGTGTGTGTGTGTGTGTGTGTGTGTGTGTGTGTGTGTGTGTGTGTGCGATGGGAGAGAGGAAAAACGGTACTTCTTGTTCACTAAAATTTCCGAGAGAGAGAGAGAGAGAGAGAGAGAGAGAGAGAGAGAGAGAGAGAGAGAGAGAGAGAGAGAGAGAAAGAAAAAACAATGGAGAATAACATGGCCTTGGCTTGATCTGATGATGGGGAGGTGAGAAGGGAAGGGAAGGGAAGGGGAGAGGAGAGGAGAGGAGAGGGAAAAGGATTGGTGGGCGGAGATAAGGATGGTAAACAAAGAGAAGAAAAGTGGTGAAGGTTGAGAAAAGAAGGAAAGCTTGATATGACAAGAAAGATAATGTATAAAAATAGCCAGAGAGAGAGAGAGACAAAAAAACTAGTTGTTTATGTGGAGAGAAAAGAAGAAGAGAAAGAAATAGAAGAAGAGGCAGAGCAGGAGGAAGAGGAGGAAGAGGAGGAAAAGAAGAGGAGGAGAATTACGAACCATGCAAAATGATATATGAAACAAGAGACCACTAGCTCCTTGATTTCACTACTCAACACTGAACACTAACGTTAGAGAAACCACAGCAGTAGGAGGACGAGAAGGAAGAGAACGAGGAAAGGCGTAAAGAAAAGCAGAAACACAGGCTCGTAGCGGAAAATAAAACAAAAAACAAGAGAGTACACTGATGGTATTTGTGATGGTGATGATGTTGGGTTGTCCCCGGTCTTACAGGCTGGATATCATCTATGATGGCAACGCTGCAGAAGAGCCCCAATTTCATGAGCATATTCCTTCAAGAGTACCGGGCAGTAATTTGAGCGTGGTTCGTTTCTCCTCCTCGGTGTGCTCATGGCCACACACGCGTGAAGGGACGAAGGGAAAGGGAGGAGCAGCGAGACCCCCGGCAGTGACAAGGAGCATGGAATTGGAAACAAAAAGTAATTTTCTGTTCCTCTGCGCGAAAGAACGATCAAAGGGTGTGGGAAAGACAAGCAGCGCTGACATCACCCCGCTATATGTGAGCTTCATTCACCAGGTCTGGCGTTCTCTCTCTCTCTCTCTCTCTCTCTCTCTCTCTCTCTCTCTCTCTCTCTCTCTCTCTCTCTCTCTCTCTCTCCAGGCATTAACTAAAACATGCGGTGGCGGAAGAAAAGTTACACGGATCTAAGTTTTGAACTCAACGTACGAAGGAAAAAGAATAAAAAAGAAACCAATCATCATAATTATAAAACGCTAACGTTGTTGAATTTTTGCTTAAAGTAATTCTTGTGTAAAGAAGAAGATAGTGCAAAAGATTACCGGAAGGAATTTTGTAAGTAGTGCAGACTTCGTTGATACTAATTTTGATGCCCATTGTGCTGAAATAGTAAGAAAACAACAACAACAGCAGCACTGCACACTTTGCATAAACAGAAACACAGTACCAAACCGAGAAAAGACTAAGGCATATCAAAGAAATTTCAAGCAAGTGGAGGAAGAAGAAGTAATGAAAGTTTGGATCAGGGACGAAAAAAGAAGAAAAAAAAAAACATGCGACGCAGACCAGAACGCAAGGAAAAGAAGAAAAAATAGAACGGAAAAATTGCGTGAGAGTTTGCCTTGAGGAACTGGAAGCGGAAGAGAAAATGTAGAAGGAGAGGAGGAAAGACATAATGAGCGCGAGGAAGAGGATGTTGACAAGGATGTGGATGAATATGAGGATGACAAAGAAAAAGAGATGGCGTGTGTGTGTGTTTGTTTGTTTGTGTGTGTGTGTGTGTGTGTGTGTGTGTGTGTGTGTGTGTGTGTGTGTGTGTGTGTGTGTGTGTGTGTGTGTGTGTG
Source organism: Portunus trituberculatus (assembly GCF_017591435.1). Classification (NCBI taxonomy): domain Eukaryota; kingdom Metazoa; phylum Arthropoda; class Malacostraca; order Decapoda; family Portunidae; genus Portunus; species Portunus trituberculatus. Next base: position 21,444,773 of record NC_059268.1, on the reverse strand, counting down.
TGTGTGTGTGTGTGTGTGTGTGTGTGTGTAAATAAGTAAGTAAGTATAGTTTATTGCCATTTTCAAGGAATACAGGCAGATTTACAATCAATAAATATGCCAGGCATGGTCTGTCGAGTCGAAACTCCTAAGACAGACGGTTTTAATTGAATATCATATGCAGTGAGGGCAGAAAAATAGTTTTACATAATATCTAACCTAGTTAGGGAGTAATCCTATTTCATTGTAAAGTTAATTTCCATACAATGTGCTGTCACCAAGGTAGAAACCTAACTAATATATTCTATAGTCTGATTGAGACACCATATATACAAGCATCGTACATCTTCAATATGGCAGCTCCAATTTAAATTATCATCTATTTTTACTCCAAGAAATTTCATATCATTAACTTGTTTTAAAACTTCACCGTCTAGAAATATAGGAGGAAGTACATTTTTAATTGATCTATTCTGAAAGAGAACATATTTAGTCTTTGAGATATTGAGCTTGTGTGTGTGTGTGTGTGTGTGTGTGGTGATGGCAAGGCGGCAGGTATAGGGGTGTAGAGGGTGAGTGGCGGGGTGAGGCAAGGCAAGCAGCGTCACAAAGACCTAACGAGCACCTTACCTTCGCCCGTTATGTTTACACTGCCACTTGACCTAATGGCGCCTCAGCACGCCTCTATGCTAGCATATATTGGCACTCTCTCTCTCTCTCTCTCTCTCTCTCTCTCTCTCTCTCTCTCTCTCTCTCTCTCTCTCTCTCTCTCTCTCTCTCTCTCTCTCTCTCTCTCTCTCTCTCTCTCTCTCTCTCTCTCTCTCTCTCTCTCTCTCTCTCTCTCTCTCTCTCTCTCTCTCTCTCTCTCTCTCTCTCTCTCTCTCTCTCTCTCTCTCTCTCTCTGTAAGATAAAGCGTAAAGAGGCTTATTAGAAAGATTAGTGACGTCCATTAGATCCATTATCCCGCCCCTGTCTCTCTCCTCCCGCACTTACCACCATCAAGGAGCAGGAAAGCAAGCAGTCGAGGGCGATTTTCTCCACGTCTGGGAAAAGAGTGATGGTGTCGCCGCTAAAAAGAAAAGAAATAAGTATTGGTGACTTGATCGTGTGTGGAAAGAAAAGAGGCAAGGCTGCTTTTCAGTGCTAACCCCTTCAGTACTGACTCACATTTTTATCTTGAGATTTGTGTATGATCAGGCCATTTCATTGACATTAAGAAGGGTCTACGGAGATCAGAAGATTAATGGCCACAGTCTTCATTATTTTAATCCCCCACAGGAGTTTCTGAAGCTGTATTGAATCACCAAATAACCAGTATGGATATGGAAACGCTTCATGGTACTGAAGAGGTTAAGGAAACACTGAGTATGAGTAAAGGTGAATAAGAAAAAAAGTGAAGTTGATGATAATGGAAGGAATGAAAACAGCAGGCAAGTGAAGATGTTGGTGTGTGGCTGAAGGCTTCGCTTTGTCAGTTGTCTCTACCTGCAAGGGATCAACACTACAATGGCCTGGAGTGTCTTGTCACTGGAGCTTGCTCTCTCTCTCTCTCTCTCTCTCTCTCTCTCTCTCTCTCTCTCTCTCTCTCTCATGGTTTTTTTCCATTTCATGTTTAAGAAGGTGGGAAAAGGAGTGGCGGTGATGATAGTGGAAAAAAGATGACAACGACAACAGAAAAGGTTATGAGATGGCTTGCAACAGGCCAAGGACACTCGATGCCTCCTCCTCCTCCTCCTTCTCTTCTTCCTCCTTTTTTATTTTCTTCTCCTCCTTCTCTTTTCTCTTCTGCTTTTTCTGTCTCAGCTTATTCGTTTCTTTTCACCACCACTACCACCACCGCCACCACCATATTGAAATCTTGGTAGTGAGAGGCACTTTTCGTCTTGCGTCCTTGGAAGAGCCTGCCGTAACGTAGCGCTGGTTGGTGGCTGGTCCTGCCAAGGATAGTTCAGGTGAGGGACGCCTGAGCCCTCCGCCTTGGTCCTTCGTGCTTGGCGGCGCAGTAGCGAAGAATTAATGGCCATAATACTGACTATGCTATTCCTAATTTGATGTGAGGAATTAACACACGACAGACGCGGGACTGACTGGCAGAGAGAATGCCTTTTTATTCATGTACGTTTGCTTACTTCCAGTGTTAAGGCGCCTCTGTTACTGTGTAGTAAGAAGTACATTGATTTTAATGGTTCAATTCTGAGAAAACCTTCCAAGTTAAATTCTTCTTTCTTTTCTGAATTCTAAGTGAAAGGTCATATTTTTCGAGCGTTTTGCTAAAGTTTGCTGATCATATGCAAAATTCCACTTTCCATGAATACGCAAGTATCTATAAAATTTGCTTCGTTTTAAGCCAGGGCAGGCGGAAGTTGTGTTGAGTTGTCTTCTTTAGTAAATATTGCAACAAAAGAGTCATTTAACGTGTTGGCAATATAATTTTTCTTATTTGTGTGGCGAATATTGATGAAACAGAGGAGCGTTGAAGAAGTGGGGAAAAATATTACTTAATGTCTTGTTAGTGGGACAGTAAGTTGGAAAACATTGATAGGATTGAAGACTAAAAAGATAAGAGGGAAAATCTATAACTACCTTGCGTTACACCTCTCAATTTGGGTTTCCGAGGGTTTTTATATTCCATGTACAACTTGTTAAATCAAACAATAATATTTGCAAAACACTGGAAGGCTTGAACAAATAGTCTGCTCGTGCTGAAAACTCACTTACCGACACATGACCTGCGTTTCCATGCTTATTTATTTACTTATTTAATTATTCATTTATCTATTTACTTATTTATCCCCATCGGTGATCAACGTGCAAGTCTGTCCCGCATTAACCTGTCAGCTCCGCACGCCGCCAGTCAGTGAGCGACGCGGCATTTGTCTGGGCCGGGGCACATTTTCAGCACTGTGTCAGCCATGGTGTTTTCAGTATTTTCTGGCGTGGGCAGGAATAGCATTTCTTTTGCCGAACACATTTACATACCAGGCTGGGAACGAAAAAGAAAAAAAGTGGATAGAATGTAGTCATTGTTAGTTTTGTAATGGAAAAACAGGTTGTCACGAGAGTCTCTGTCGCTTTGCTAATTTGTGTGCTGTGTTGCAGTATGTGACGTGTTGCAAGTGTGTCTTGTGCTGTGTTGCAGTGTGTGGCGTGCTGCTGATGTGTGTCTGTGTCTGTGTGTTGTGTGGTATTGTGTGTTGCTGTGTAGCTGTTGTTGTAGTGTGTGTGTGTGTGTGTGTGTGTGTGTGTGTGTGTGTGTGTGTGTGTGTGTGTGTGTGTGTGTGTGTGTGTGTGTGTGTGTGTGTGTGTGTGTGTAGTTAATGCAATGTGTGTTTGTGTATTGTGTGGTATTGTGTGCAGTGTGTTAGGACTATGTAGTCGTATGTGTGTGTGCTGTGGTGCAGTGTGTGGTCATTCTAAAATATAACTTCGTATATAAACAGAATTAAAAAGTAAAAAGCGTACACACACACAAGGAGTGAGGAGAGGCAAACAAAGAGTGGAATATTGTTTCTCATCCAAGCCTCCTCTCCCTAATACAATTTACTTCCCATACACAGGTGGCCCTCGCTCCTCATAGGAATTGACATTGAGGGAAGTAATAGACGAATGTGTGCGGAGAAATGTATTGTCCTCGCAGTGCGTGGTGCAGGAAATGTTGCTCTGAATTTGACGTCAGGGTTGTAGTGGTGGTGGTGGTGGTGGTGGTGGTGGTGGTGGTGGTAATGGTGGTGGTAGTGATGGTGGTGGTATCGTCAAGGGAGGCTGGGCACTACAAATGGACACACTGACTCAGTTCTCACGCACGTTCTCACGATGAATTAGTGAGAGGAACGTGATCTTGTTCCCAGCGAGGCCCAGGCGGTGCCGCGGCTCAGGTCCAGGCAAGCAGAATGGTCCAGACGCGCGGGTCAGAGCTGAGCCTGCCTTGGCTTGGCACAGATGGCTTACCTTGTGTGCAGGTCTGACGCAAGGAAGCAACGAAATGACTCCTTGTGCTATGAATCTACTTTTTTTTTTTTTTTTTTTTACTCTTTGTTAAGTACTTACGCTCAGACTTGCTACTTTACCTCTGCTGACCTTGACAACATCCAAAATCACACTTGACGTGACCATTTCCTTGCTCTGAACCACAACGTCCAGGTTTTATTATAATGTTCTCAGAAACCGAGAGGGGTCAAGAACCACCGGATTCACACGTCCACCGTAATTTTACTTTTATATTCCTGTGCTCTTTTCCTTTAGGGGTGAAAGATTACGCTTCTCGGGGAGTCTCTCTGCGGTAAGTGCAGGATTGTGTCCAATAAGACTTAGGAAAGTGGTAAAGGCGAGAGGGAGAATGGTGGAAGATCGCTGGGAGAGGGAGGAGGAGCAGAGGAGGATCCGAGATTAGGTGAGAATGGATACGAGAGGTAACAAGAAAGAAAGGAATACGGCAAAAATAAAAGCGGAGTGACATTGCCATCAAGAGAGAGAGAGAGAGAGAGAGAGAGAGAGAGAGAGAGAGAGAGAGAGAGATAGTTGTGATGATGAAAAGAAAGAATACAAGGAGACAAGAAACAAAAGAAAATATGAATAAACAAGAAATAGGAAGAGTACGGGAAAAAAAGAAGACACTTGAAAAACAGAAGCAAGAGGAAATAGAAGTAAACGAAAAATGGAAACTGTATTAGAAATAAAGGGAAGAGACGAGGATGGAGAAGGAGGAGGTGGAATAAGGTCGGGTAGTGTCATTATCTTCTCGGCAACATATATTGGGCAAACAGGACACAATGGCTGCGGAGCGTGACACAATGCTCCCGGGAAGGTGGCGTCTTCTTCCATGAGGCGTCGGCGGGGTGGGATTAGCGAGGCGGCGGTTGGAAGACGTTCCCGAAATGGACATTGAGAATTAGTCGGTGTAGTTGTGCAAGGGAGGCTGGTCAGTGTTGAGGTGTTTCTTTGTCGTAGTGTTCGTGTCTCGCCGTGTTCATGTGTGTGTTTGACGTGTCAATTTAATGGGCAGTGGTAGCAATTAATGAGTCTGTCAAGAGCACCGCCTGTGTCTTTTCTTGCCGCCCTGTTTGGCAACTTTTCTACTCCACTCACTGCGAAATTGTTTTAATTGTATCATTGAAAGTATTATTTGTCCTGAACTAATGAAATGTTTCGTCATGGCTACGCCCGCCAATAGTTATTAACTGGATGGCAACACCAAATTTCTCTCTGCAGCGGGAAGTGACGCAGAAAAACACGTTTCACGCATCACAGTTAACATGATTTTTACTTTTGCGTTAATGTATTTCATTACTTAAAAATAACAACGAATATCATTAACCAGGAAACTGGAAAAATATAACGTTTTGGAGCAGGTGATGGTGATGTTTGTGTTGTTAAATAAGGACAGGTGATTTTTTTCCAGACTGGTAAAGGAAAGGAGGTGAGAATTTGCTGCTGCGGAGAGTGGAAGGGGAGAAGCAGACATGACTTTCCACGCGGCCTGTCCCCGTAACATAAGGTCACGTACCCTTGCCACAGTTAACGGAGAGATTCGCTTCCTGTATCGAGTAGCGCACGGCTGAGGTTCAAACCCCCGGCCTTTGGATCAAGACTCGTGGCCTCTCTCGCGGGAGTTGTGGGGCTGCCCGCTGCTGTGAACTGAGAGGGAGGGGAGGGGATAGGAGGAGGGGGAGCAGCCTGTGAGGGTGCTGAGAGAACGCAGGGAAAGGGGAATAGAGAGAAAGAGAGTGGGGGGATGGGAGGGGGAAGAGGTTGATTGTGGGAAGAATGAAGGAATATCTGAAGGTTTTGGGAGGTAGAGGAATAGGAAAAGGGAAATGGGAATAGTTGAAAAGAAATATGAAAGTCGTTATATTAAAACACACACACACACACACACACACACACACACACACACACACACACACACACACACACACACACACACACACACACACACACACACACAATTTTAAAGGCGGTAGCAGTTCGTATGACCAGAAGCCATTTTCCTTAACCCTAATTAGTAAATCCTCATAATTCAGGATTCTTTGTGTTAAATTTATAGTACGTAATTCTCTCTCTCTCTCTCTCTCTCTCTCTCTCTCTCTCTCTCTCTCTCTCTCTCTCTCTCTCTCTCTCTCTCTCTCTCTCTCTCTCTCTCTCTCTCTCTCTCTCTCTCTCTCTCTCTCTCTCTCTAATTAAACACAACAATGCTACTTAATTTCGCTTACGGTCCGAACTAATTATAGTGTCGAGTAAATTAGTGATGTCACTCTGCTTAGCCGGGTGTTGGTGAGGTATACCAGTGTTTTTCATTGTGTATGAGAGAGAGAGAGAGAGAGAGAGAGAGAGAGAGAGAGAGAGAGAGAGAGAGAGAGAGAGAGAGAGATTTAAGTATCTACCTGAAAATTCATGAGGTTAGAAAGTCATAGAAGTAAGAATATGTAGACGCAAGGGATAAACAAAAGGCACGCTGGATAGAAACTCAAACAAACTAAAATATAACCCTATTTATAAAGGAAAAAATAGAAGAGAAGAATATCCGGTATGAAATTAAGTAAAAAAGTGAAATTGGTCATAGGAGAGGTAGAAAAGAATCAACGGAGGAACGAAGGACTCATAAACAAGGAAGAAAGAGGACAAAAGGGGAAGAGAAAATTAGATTCAGACAGTTGGAAAGGGAAGGTTTTTCAGGGCATAGTGAAATTACGTCACCTGAGAAGAGAGATAAATGCAGGAGGAAGAGGAAGAGGAGGAGGAGGAGGAGGAGGAGGAGGAGGAGGAGGAGGAGGAGGAGGAGGAGGAGGAGGAGGAGGAGGAGGACAAAGAGAAGGGAAAAATATGTGAAGGGAACAAACTCCAAGAGCTGAACAAAGGAAGAAAGATGATGTAGATACAGACAAACAGACAGACAGACAGGCAGAGAAGACAAAGTGTTTCAATTCAAATGGAAGACTACAGGAATACAAAACAAGAGAGCGAAAAATAAAACAGCAACATGTAAAGACAAAATATCTGCGCATTTCCTGGAGAGAGAGAGAGAGAGAGAGAGAGAGAGAGAGAGAGAGAGAGAGAGAGAGAGAGAGAGGGAGTAACGTCTCTCAGGTATATTTAAAAACTTTTTTGCATAAATAAGCTTTATATAAAAAGTAATAACACGAACACGAGAAAGATACTCCAGCGGAAGGAAAGGAAATAAAAGTGTGTGAAGTAAAAGAAGGAGAACGAATCTTTTCCACCGAAGAAATATGCGAGACAGGGGAAGGATGATAAAAATGGATGGAGAGAGAGAGAGAGAGAGAGAGAGAGAGAGAGAGAGAGAGAGAGAGAGAGAGCAAGGCGAGTGAGTGACATTAGGGAAAGGATAATTGGAAGGTGTATGAGGGCACTACATCTTTCAGGGTCATTGCATTACGCTGATGGAGAACACAAGAGACTGAACTCGTAATTATTGTGAGAACCTTTTGTCCCGTCGAGGAGTCACATGAACTATCGTTGCCAATGGCGATGCGTGGGTGTCACTACATCACACCCACTGACTGCATTTTCCCTAGCGTCACTGCACCAACAAAGAAACAGTATTGAATTAACAGGGATAGTATTCATAAGTCATATGTAAAACTGGCTTGTGTGTGTGTGTGTGTGTGTGTGTGTGTGTGTGTGTGTGTGTGTTTGGAGAGGTGGGAACAGAAAGTCGGGCTAGATGAGTGCTTAACAACGCCACTTACTGCATCAAGTAGGAGAGTAAGGTCGAGGGGGAAAGGGGAAAAGGAAAGACTGAGTGAAGTAGCGGCTGGGTAAAGGAGGAGAGGAAAATATATGTTGGAAGGAGGAAAGAATTGAGAAAAGGAGAGGGAGAGGGAGCAGAAAAAATAGAAAATCATATTTGTTTATTTATTTAGTGTGTGTGTGTGTGTGTGTGTGTGTGTGTGTGTGTGAGTGGCACATAAGTGGTGTTACGTAGATTAGCTTTCTCATCAAGAATGTGATTATTTGTAATTTGTGACTTTATTTCGTTGCCTTTGTCTTAATCTCTCTCTCTCTCTCTCTCTCTCTCTCTCTCTCTCTCTCTCTCTCTCTCTCTCTCTCTCTCTCTCTCTCTCTCTCTCTCTCTCTCAACACAATAACTCAGTCGTCACTTAGCTACCGTGGCTGTAAAGGCTATAAAGATAATGTCTGTGTAGTAACTCACGCATATGATAACTTATTGCTCGATAAATTAGAAAGTATTACACAAAATATTAGGGAGGAGAGAATAATGATATATAAAGAGGAAGAAGCTGAACTTTACTCAAACCTTTGCTAAAAATCGCACCTTGAATGATTCTGGGCTCGTTCTACACGCTCAGTACCTGTTAATGATTCTTTGCAGTGATGTTTTCCATGGCGTCGTCTCCTTTCTCAAGCAAACTATGGAGCTCACTGTCTGGTTCTGTATCTCTATCTTCCTATGATTTGAATGCTTTCAAGAGGTAGGATATGAGACACTTATCCTCGTATATTTGATTATTCCATTTGACCTTTTGGAAGTGGCACTTAAGTGGGCCTCTAATTCATATTTTTTATTTTTCTTTGGCAGTGATTCTCCAGTAAAAAAATGCAAATCGTTCAATGTTCAAGAATGATTTGGTGTGAGTACAACCACAAGATTTATTCTTAGAACTGTCAATGTGCAATGTTTGCCAGCCTTGTTACTGCTGGAAGTGTCTAGACGTGTTTACTCTTGTGCTGTAGGGAATGAAATCGTATTTTCTGCGAGTGTTTTATAATTTTTGTTACATTCCGGCTATTGTTTTGTTTACTGAGGTGTCGCTGTTTGTCCTGCAGGGCCGATGTCGACAGTGGACGCTGTGGACGGCACACCTGCCCACCTGCCGTGCATGGCCGCCCACAGCAGACCCAGGGACGCTCCTGTCCTGGTGGTGTGGTACAGAGACGGCTCCCGCAGGCCTTTCTACATGTGAGTACCCGGTTTGTGTGTGTGTGTGTGTGTGTGTGTGTGTGTGTGTGTGTGTGTGTGTGTGTGTGTGTGTGCGTGTGTGCAAGCGCGTGTGATCTGTTGAGAAACAGAGATTGACAAGATTCTAGACAAAAATAAATAGTTGTTTTTACTTGACGTACATATAGGTTACAGGGTTGGTGGGAACAGCTGCATATGTACGTACATAGTGTGACGTTATGGTGAGTGTGTTGGTGGCGAAGTGGGTTGGTGCCCAGCCAGCGGCTCGCTTCATGCCATTATCTCACTGCCACAGTGCCATTCTCGCTCGGCCTGTGCTGTGTTGTCACGTTGTTCTCGTGTTCTGAGGGAGGGTTGCTTGCACGTGAGCACATCCGGGTCACTCTATGAGATGAGTCACGGTGTGTTTGTTGGCTTCTCTCACTTTGAGTTGGAACAAGCAAAACAAAGCGCTTCTCTAGTACAAGTTGTGAGTGGTGAGTGCATAACTTTATTATTCCTGGAAATTATGTTTATTACTTCTCAAGAAAGCCTCTCTTTATTCATTTCAACGTAGCATGTTATATTAACGAGCTCTCCCATGCAGGGCTGACTGACGCCTGCTGCTGTTGTTGTTGTTGCTGCTGCAGGGAATCCCCTAGGAACCTGGGATTGACTTCGTTGCGTGGTGTTTTATTTGTGTGTGTGTGTGTGTGTGTGTGTGTGTGTGTGTGTGTGTGTGTGTGTGTGTGTGTGTGTGTGTGTGTGTGTGTGTGTGAAACAGTGTGAGAGAGAGAGAGAGAGAGAGAGAGAGAGAGAGAGAGAGAGAGAGAGAGAGAGAGAGAGATCAAAACGATCTCCATCTCGACATTTATAATCAGGCACTGGAATGCACCAAGGCAGTCAAACAGAACTGAGTTAATTTGAATCAGGCTTGCAGCAGAGCTTAGTCTTGCACCACCACGCTGCTGCTGCTGCTGCTGCTGCTGCTGCTTGGCTGTAGAGGTGAGGGCGGGAGGAGGCAGGGCAGGGAGGCAGGGAAGATATGCTTGACGTCAGACAGGCAGCGGAGGCGTGGGAAGGCCTGGCTGTTCATATGAGGGTGATGCAATTAACATTCATCCGTTTAAGTAACCAACCCATATTCGCTTACTTTTGATGCTCTCTCTCTCTCTCTCTCTCTCTCTCTCTCTCTCTCTCTCTCTCTCTCTCTCTCTCTCTCTCTCTCTCTCTCTCTCTCTCTCTCTCTGTGTGTGTGTGTGTGTGTGTGTGTGTGTGTGTGTGTGTGTGTGTGTGTGTGTGTGTGTGTGTGTGTGTGTGTGTGTGTGTGTGTGTGTGTGTGTTCGTTCCTGACTTTCAGCCTTCAGCGGAAGTTAAATGAAAATCAGCGAATCAAACTTTAAATAGGAAAAGAAAGTTGGATGAGGAGAAGGAAAGAGGCGATATGAGATGTAGAAGATGAAAAGAAATGGATAGATCGAAGAAACAAAATCTATATCGAAGGAAAGGGAGAAGTGAAACGTGGAGGTGCAGGAGAAGGAGGAAAGAAGAAGGATGAGGATGAGGAAGAGGAGATGGAGGAGGGAACGACCACTTGAATACAAACAAGGGAGGAGGAGAGTGTCGTGAGGAGAGGCGCTGAGTGTCAGAACTCAGTGCTCTGGAAGTGATACACTCAGACCTTTTTCTGCCTCACTGCACTGCCGCCCACCACGTCACACGCTACACACCCTAGTGAGCCTATCCGCCCATGAACATTCCGTCTCGATAATGACTAAGAAAATAACTATTCGTGAACAGCTCAGTGCGTATCTCCTCCCACTAACAACAATTTGCTTACCTCATGTCTTACAGTACAGAAGCCCCGTCAGTGTATTGAACGGGCAAAGAGGTGGATCACTCTTACGCCCTCTCGTTGCCTCACACCGCACCCCGACTCTAATTGACAATCTGTAGGTAAATAACTGAGAAAAAGATGTGCACACAGCTTCTAATTACCTTTGGAATACAATGTTAGAATGTGAAAAGTACACTCATGGATCCAGGCGCACGGTGAATAGGAAAGAGGGTTATTTTGTCATCGCAGCAGTTCATTACCACGCACTGCAACTGTTGTCACCACCGTCGCTGTTACGTGTCTGCGCGGTATAGGTAGTCAGACTGAACTTGCTTTCCTCAGTTGGTGGCAGTAAATTTATTGCGCTGCCATGAGGGAATTTTCTTTTTCATCGTTTTCTGATGTGAATAAAAAGCGTGTCAATTGTGTGCGATGATGCGTGAGAGAGAGAGAGAGAGAGAGAGAGAGAGAGAGAGAGAGAGAGAGAGAGAGAGAGAGAGAGAGAAAAAATCTTTTATCAGCACATAAGTTCTTCCTTCTCAAACGTAGATGTAAATATCTGAACGCAGACAGAATTATTTGTTTAGGTCGTGAAAGTTGGAATAACACAGAACCAGGTGATGGAATTAATGATATTTGGTGTAAGTGGTGGTGGTGGTGGTGGTGGTGGTGATGGAGGTGATGGTATTACGAACATGTTACTTATACAATACCAGCAATAAAGTAAGAGGTGTAGACTTGTTGTTTAAAGATCACATGTCAGTCATTGTCGAGCCAGATGCGTCTTGGCCCCAAGTGGTGTAAGACCTTTAATCGTTTCAGTACCAGGACGTGTTTTTCTATTCATTTTTGTTACTATTTGGCTATTTTATACATCTTCAGAAACATATGTTGGGATTAGAATAGTAAAGACTGTGGCCAATAATCTTTTGACCTCTATAGACCCTTCCTTATGTCAATAAAATGGTCTAGTCATACACTCAAATATGTGTTCTAGTATTAAAGGGGTTAACATGGTGAGGTCCCATAACCAAGCTTAAACAGACCGAGACAAAATAGCGCTATGTAGTTTTTATGTGTTTATTATTATTATTATTTTTTTTTATCTATATCCTCCTTTTTCATTTAGCTTCTCAAACTTTTTTGTTCATCCCACATTTCGTAAGGAACTTGGTGTGCAGACGTGCTGGAAATGTATATTGCTTCCACTCTCTCTCTCTCTTCTTTCTCTCTTCTGTTTTCTCCTAAACTTTATGTTTTATCCCTTGCCGAGCCCCATCCCCATTCCCGCGTTAAAAAAAAAAAAAAAAAGAAAGGCTGAAATAACTTTCCATTTATTTACCAGACACGAGGGAGATAAAAGTCGACTGGGCGACGCGGTGACTAACCCAGGAAGTGCACGCCCGCACTCTGGAATTCTATTAATTCCTACAGTACTCTTTTAGTCGTGGTGGTTTGAAATGTCCTGAGCGTCAGTCAGCTGTGAATGTGAATGCGACAATGGTGAAGTGAACTTTGAAATATTTTAACGTAGAAGCTAAGAAGTTACAATAAGTTCGATCCCTCTGTAAAGTTCTTGTTATCCTTTACTTTATGATTGTTACTTTACTTTGTTATATTTGGAGAAGAAATGTGGGATTGGAAGGAAGACGAAGGAGTTGCTGGGAGAAAGGGAGAGAGAGAGAGAGAGAGAGAGAGAGAGAGAGAGAGAGAGAGAGAGAGAGAGAGAGAGAGAGAAAGGCTACAGACGAGAGAGCATCAAAAAGATTTAAACCTCCCTGGCTGTCATTGGATCCATATAAATTCTCACCAAACGTCACTTGTAAAGGAATCTTACTTCTGTTTTCTTCTTGTTTATTTATTTCCCTTGAATTTCTAATCTTTATTTCATCGTCCTCTTTCTTTCTCTCTATCCTGCAGCTAATCATCTCTCTCCTGCCTTACTGCTTGTTTGCTAATCTGTTTCTTTACTCTGTGGGATATGACTGCTCTCTCTCTCTCTCTCTCTCTCTCTCTCTCTCTCTCTCTCTCTCTCTCTCTCTCTCTCTCTCTCTCTCTCTCTCTCTCTCTCTCTCTCTCTCTCTCTCTCTCTCTCTCACACACACACACACACACACACACACACACACACACACACACACACACACACACACACACACACACACACACACACACACACACACACACACACACACACACACACACACACACACACACACACACACACACTTAAACGTCGTTCCGTCCCCTCACTTAGTCAACTCAACGAAGAGGTTAATGGAATGATTTACATGTTTGTGAATAATTCATATGTGGAGACAGTAATTCAAGACTTGAGCACGTCTTCGCCCTCCCCCTTCTCGCCCCCTCCCTTCCTGCCCCATTACCCCTATCACCGTACCACACCACACCACACCACACCACATTCCTTCTGTAGGTTCGTACTCTAGTGCTCGTCAGCAACAAATAGCAAAGTTCTAACGCGTGTTGTTTAAGTCACGTGATCGATACTACAGTTCTCTCTCTCTCTCTCTCTCTCTCTCTCATGCGTCGCTGGACACATTACACACGTCTTTTTAGCGCAGATCCGTGCAGGGCCGGTTTATTAAAGTGGAAGTTTAATTGTGATATTTGCCACGTGAGGCACAAAAAGGCGTCCAGCGTCCAGTGTCCAGTGTGCTGCTGCTGCTGCTGCTGCTGTTCTGGATGTCACGGTGATATCACACAGCACGTTTTTCAGGCAGTTGAACGAGGCTGCGAGTAAAACTAACAACTATGGAAAGTGTTGTCATCGTGCACTGTGCATGTATATTATTACGACACTTTTGTGACGGGAGCGCGATCATGTTCCGCTTGTCATACGCAGATTAGTATTGGTGCAATGTATTAATTGTTGGAGCTGGAAGAGGTGTGAGCTTGATCCCTTTCTTGTGTTGCAAGTTGTACAAGGAGAGAAATTTGTTTGGCATCATTCTTGAAAATTAATGCAGTAATATTGCGTTCAGTTTGCGTTACCTTACAATTGAGTCATTTTTAGTAGTCACTGAGATTCAATATTAAGGAGGTCGTGTTCCAATAACCATAAAATTCTTTGATTTACGCACGTTTCCTCAAAGAAAGAGACAGTGTATATTTAGCGTATTTCAAAGGCATCAGTTTATGGGCCATAACTTCTGAGCCTCACAAAAATGTTTGGTCTTAAAGTTGGCGCCGCAGACGCTCGCCACGCCGCCTGCTTCACTCACCACAAATAACACGGGAAGTACACATGCACTATATGGTTAGGCTAGCTTTGATAGCGCACTCCTATGAAGACCTTCTGTCTCTAACTTACGTCATGACCCTTGGAGTACAACCTTCTTGATGTGGAAGGTCCAGCGTCAGGTTTCAATAAGGCTGAGTGTTGTGTAGCAGCTTGTTTCCCCCTTAAACTTGCGGTGCCTTAATTACCTGTCACGCACAACACCTGCGTCGCCTTCCCGTCCCATTTATTCCATCCCCAATATGTTCGCTTCATTTGTAACGCTAATTGTGGAAGGACTCCCTTGTCTTGTTAGAGACGCTGTGCTACCAATCTCATAACAACAAAATCTTTTAGAAATTCTTTATTAAGCTGCCAAGTTTAGCTTTCATAGTGGCTATATAAACACACACACACACACACACACACACACACACACACACACACACACACACACACACACACACACACACACACACACACATACCACACACACAAATAAAAAGGTTATTGAAAAGACAGAATTGTGTGGGTGTGAAAAATTAGTGAAAAATTAGTGAAGCCCTGAAATATATAAACGTAAAGCTTGGTAAGATATGAGACTTAGGATATCCAGATTTTCAGCTTCAACTGCGTTAGATATGGAGAGAAAGGAAAAGAAAGTAATAATACGGCAGCAAAATTTTTGCAAGGTAAAAATGTTGAGGTGAAGGACGTAAAATTAAAGAAATGGCTGACAAGGGAGACAAACACGAAGAAGTAATTACAGATAATTTAGACAGAGGAGGCAAATGTTGAAGATGTGTGCTCCCTTAGGAAGGAAATGAGGATGTAAGAAAGAGTGAGCCAGGACTAATGAGCGGGTCACGCGTGCAGCCACCTGAGGGAGGCCAGACTTACTTTAGCTGAGGTAAAACGAAGAGAAAAGACAGACTGTAAGATGCTGAAGATGGCCCATAGAAAAAAAGACAAGAAGCTGCACGCCTTAAAGATTCATGGGCCAGAAGTGTCATCAACAAAGAAAGCAAGGAGAGGCACGGAAGTCCAGGAAAACTAGACACAAAGGGTAGAATAACTCAGTAGATAGATATATGAAAATAATACATAGAACAAAAAAATATGTAATTGAATTGTCGTGCTGAAAAATGCGTGACATAAAAAATAAAAGCAGGAAAGGCGACACTTTAAGATTTGTAGTCTAATATAATCTCACAAGGTAATTAAATTAGATGGAATGCAGAATACATAAACGTGAGACAAGATTACGTTAAGAGAAGAGTATTATAGAAAAAAAAAAAATCGATGAGGCGAAATCAGAACAATGGATGAGGCGATAGGGTTGAGTGGGAAGGAAAGCACCATCACAGATACCTGATATATTAATCTGGGCCAGCAGCGTCAGTGGGACCCGAACACGAGGCCGCTGCTCCCCTGCCACCCGGCCACCTGCGGCTCCCTCATTGTTAAGAAAATATACCTGATCTGGGGGAATTAATAAATAAAGCGGCGGTACACTTGAGAGTAAAGCATCACAGTATTTTTCTCCGTAATGACAGGCTTGTAGATATAGCGAATAACATGCGGAAAGATGTAGACTATATTTTTACCGTAAATATTCAACCCAAAATAGAAGACCAATCATTGGGACCCAGTGTAGTAGATTGGCAGAGAGGAGAGAGAGAGAGAGAGAGAGAGAGAGAGAGAGAGAGAGAAAGTGTTTTTTGGTGTTTCGAGAAGGTAGACAAGATATAGTTATAGCTTAACCTTTCTAAGCAGTGACACGTGTCTTGAATGACCTTCGCACAGGTAACTGGTGCCCGTTGTGGGAGGAATGAAATGACAGTAAGTTCTGGGTCACCTATGTGTGTGTGTGTGTGTGTGTGTGTGTGTGTGTTTCACTGTTTGATCTGCTGCAGTCTCTGACGAGACAGCCAGACGTTACCCTACGGAATGAGCTCAGAGCTCATTATTTCCGATCTTCGGATAGGCCTGAGACCAGGCACACACTACACACCGGGACAACAAGGTCACAACTCCTCGATTTACATCCCGTACCTACTCACTGCTAGGTGAACAGGGGCTACACGTGAAAGGAGACACACCCAAATATCTCCACCCGGCCGGGGAATCGAACCCCGGTCCTCTGGCTTGTGAAGCCAGCGCTCTAACCACTGAGCTACCGGGCGTGTGTGTGTGTGTGTGTGTGTGTGTGTGTGTGTGTGTGTGTGGTACATTTATAAGACAGTCTGTTGTGTATTGCTTTAGGAGAAAATCCAGTGCGTAGCAATTTAAGATATTCGTAAAATACTTGGTAATTCAAATATTGCTTTCTAATGTATCATGCATCGATATTATTTGAATGTTTAGCACTGAGAGAAGATTTTTTTTCTGTGTTGCTTGGGATCATGCCACCTCTTTTCCCACCTCGTCTCCATTATCATCACTCATTACTTCATTGCATTTATTGATCTATTTATTGATTTATCTGCATCTATCTGTCTGTGTATTTGACTATCTATCTATCTATCCATCTATCCATCTTATATCCTCCCAACGCTCTAGTGATTCATTTTGCAATATGAACGCAAACGAGAGAGCATCATTATTCTTTGTGATGAACCCGGAGACCCGCGTCAGAATACATAAACATTCGGATTATACTTGTAACAGGTTTTATTTGTTTTGTAATTGGAATTTAATGGCCGCTTTACCTTAACAAAACACCAATGTGAATAGGATCCATCAATATTTATGGCTGTTCAAAATATTACCCTAATAAATATAACTCCCATCATCCCAGCACTGCCTGACTCATTCACTTCCATTCACACAGTTACCTCCACACACTCTGGCACTCATCATACTTGTTAACTCACACCGCTGCCTCCACACACTCCGACACTCATCATACTGCTTCCTCCTCCATTACTAACATCTTCCTCTTCCTCCTATATCACCATCACCTCTTCCTTCCTCTTCCTCTTACATCATCAACACTTCTTTCTTCCCCATACAACACAAACAACACATTTGTCCTCCTCCTCCTTCTCTTCTTGTGCCAAAAAGAGCGAAAAAAATCATACTTGTTAACTCAGCGCTGCCGCCTCACGCATCACAGTCACACTTCTGCCTCTGCTGCCACGCGCATCACACTCAGGTACTGCAGGGGATACTTGAACTAATGTCTCTACTAGTCAGTATTACCAATTGGTCTGGTTTAAGCCACACTCACCGCTAGAGACCCTTTCCAGCATGCCAATCCATCCTGGGGCTTACTTAGGAGGGAATGCCATCTCTCTCTCTCTCTCTCTCTCTCTCTCTCTCTCTCTCTCTCTCTCTCTCTCTCTCTCTCTCTCTCTCTCAGCACTTAGCCGGTCGCATCACTTCATCATTTTGACCAGCGCACCACAAGCCACCACCCTCCAGACGCCATCAGCCTCATACCACAGCCCCTTCATCTCCACTACACCGCCCTCTGCTCCATTACTCCACCATCGACCTTCACCTTCTCCCTGTCTGCCCTTCACTATCTTCTCCGTGGCCAAGCTTCCCTCATTAAATCACAGCAATAACGTGTTCATGGTATTTTATACTTATGGTCGTTGAGGGTGTAGCAGATTGGTGATGGAAATAATAGTATAGTAGAAAACAAGATAATTTTGGTCAAGAAAGCTTGGAAGGTAAAGATGATTTGCTCCAAATCATTGAACAGAAAAGCTCAAGTTTTTGTACAATTTTTTCCCTCGCCTTGATTTCCGTTCCCTGTATTCTTGTCCTTAAGGGCGCAACTAAAAGCCTGTTTCCTTCTTACCTTCTGGTCTTTGTTCTTTTATAAGATTGTCTTGTGTTGAAGAAACACGGAAAGGACACGGATCACACACACACACACACACACACACACACACACACACACACACACACACACACACACACACACACACACACACACACACACACACACACACCTATCAATCTCTGGTCACGGGTTGCCTCGGTGACAGGAGAAGAGGCACTGAGGGAGGCAGGGCACAGTAAACTCTGGAACTCTCTACCTGTGTCTGTATTTCCACCTGCCTATGACTTAAACTCTTTCAAAAGAGGAGTGTCAAGACACCTCTTACGTTAACTGGACCCTCCTTTTAGATTTTTCTGTTTTTTCTCTTTCTACTTTTCTTTTAACAGGGCCTGGCAACCAGCAGGATTTTTTTTTCCAACACTGTGTTTGCCCTTGGCCAGTGCCCTTGTAATGTATAATGCTGAGCCAAGACAAGAGTTGGGTGAACATTGAACCACAGTGCTCAAGGGAATGCCATGAATAGACCGGACTGGGATGAATCATTACAGTAACACGCCAGAGTGCAGAGGGTTCTCGCGGGGCACCGCTGCGGGGACAAACGCCCTCTCTGTCTGACGTGGGTGGTATTGGCCACAATTACACTGGGACCTTTTCTCCGCCGCGGTGAAAAAAAAGGAGCGAGCCGATACCAATACATCGGTTTTAATGGTTGTTTGGTATGGTCTGTCTGAGCGGCAATCCATCTTTGCCGAGGCCGCCTCTGCTGCTGGCCTGGCCTGAGGAAGGCCAAGTGCTGGTGGTGGGTGTGATGGGTGTAGTGAAGTTATAAGATTAGTTTCCTTCACTATTAACACGCCATTATCACATAATGAACGTATCATGCAATAAGTAGCAATCTATCAACAGTGTGGTGTTGTTGCTTACAGCTGAGAGGATTGATAGGGGACCTGCATCATAATCATAATATTCAGAAATTCGATTCTCTCCTGTCTTACCAAGAAAACTCCTTTCCTCCTCTTGTCCAATTGATTTACTCTGTCATCTCTGAAGAGGACGGGAACGTTTGGAGCACGACGTAACGAGTGGCTGTGGATGGGAACTCGCGACGGTGAAGTGAGAGAGATGAACGACAGATGGAGAGAAGTTTTCAAAGCCGAAATGAGGATGAGCACTATGCAACATTGGTTGATAGTAATGGTAATAAGGCAGAGGAGGTGCAAGCAGCAATGGGTAATAAAGAGAACTAGGTAGAAATATTAAGTTAATGAAATAAAAACGAAAGGAGCTATGAATATAATATGTGAATGAAAGGTCACTTATATAATGATGAGAAAACACGGTTAAGTAAGAGGAATGTGGCTTCAGCTCATCCACCGCATCACTACTACCAAATTGTCACGGAAGAGACTGTGAATTGCCATCTGCGTGTTGAAATGGCACAATGAATAAATAGTTAGGCAACGTGAATGGCAAGGCAGCACTCAGCAACGGAGATAAGGCATAGCATGATAATATGTTTCATCTACTGAGCTTGAAAAATTGAAATGGATATTCTCGTCACAGCTGCGACTTCTCACGCGTATGATGAAACTTAACCTTAAAGACGACCCGTGTGATAATAATACCTTCCAGTCCGTGAGGCCCACGCTGCATCACTGCAAACCAACTCACGCTACATCAAGCCACACCCTAATGACTCGTGATGCACGCCTTTAATAATGATAAACCTTAATGTCCATGTTTGTGGGGGCAATCTTTTAGGATGATTGTTGAGCGGCCATCGCCTTGAAACTGTCGCATACAATATATATTCCGTTGAAACGGGGTAACGCGGGAAGCAGGATGATGGTGAGCTGAAAGAAATGTGACGCAAAGGGCATGTCTCTATAACATGATTTCTATGACATCAAACACCCGTTGTGTCCTGATTGCAGTAGTAGCACGCCGTCACCACCACTGCCGCCGCCGCTGCCACCCACAGCATCAGGACAGACGGAAAGAAAACCAGAACCACAAGATTGTAAATTCAGCAGTAACCAAGTTCCAAGTTAACTTGATCAAATATGTGTCCAAGACTTCCTGCTGAAAGTTGAATGAACCAGATTCTCACACTCTGAAACTCACTTATGGAGATGCAATTCTCGCTGGATATTTGGGCGTGACGGTTGTCGTGGAGGCGACTGCCGTCATTGCTGCAGACACCCACACTACTGAATAATCTTCACGCCACTCCGGCAAGCACGCACGCAATGGCCATACAGTTTCTTATTTCTCACCAGCAGACTGTGGGGTGTCTCCGGGATTTATTCTTGAATCCCGTCTGACATGCCTACATAGACAGGCCGGGTTTGAGGCGATGTCTGACGTCACGGGAATTGCCTTTACATAGGTGTATCCCTAACACACATGATAAATAAATGAGCAATTGACATAGAATATATATCACATTTTCCTAGCTCTTAAAACTGTACTTTGCCATGTTGCCTGGAGGAGGATTGACTTATGACACTACAGGCTGGGGTGTTCTTTAATGAGACACCTTGCTGCTGTGGTAGACGGCCACTGTTCTCCTAAATTTATTAATAGTGGTGTTCCTCAGGGTTCTTTCCTGTCACCCACTCTCTTTCTATTATTTATTAATGATCTTCTTAACCAAACTTCTTGCCCTATCCACTCCTACGCTGATGATACCACCCTACATCTTTCCACGTCCTTTCAGAGACGACCAGCCGTTCAGGAAGTCAACAGATCACGCAGGGACGCCACAGAACGCCTGACATCTGATCTTTCTAAGATTTCCGATAGGGGCAGAGAAAATCTAGTAGTTTTCAATGCCTCAAAAACTGAATTCCTCCATCTATCAACTCGACACAACCTTCCAGACAACTATCCCCTCTTCTTCAGTGACACTCAATTGTTTCCCTCTTCCACTATGAATATCCTCGGTCTGTCTTTTGCTCATAATCTTAACTGGAAACTTCACATCTCATCTCTTGCTAAAACAGCTTCTATGAAGTTAGGTGTTCTTAGGCGTCTCCGCTAGTTTTTCTCGCCCTCCAACTGCTTACTCTGTATAAGGGCCTTATCCGCCCTGTATGGAGTACTCTTCGCATGTTTGGGGGGATTCCAGTCACACAGTTTTACTAGATAGGGTGGAATCAAAAGCTCTTCGTCTCATCAACTCCCATCCTCTGACTAACTGTCTTCAGCCTCTTTCTCACCGCCGAAATGTTGCATCTCTTTCTATCTTTTATCGCTATTTTCATGCTAACTGTTCTACTGATCTTGCTAACTGCATGCCTCCCCTCCTGCGGCCTCGCTGCACAAGGCTTTCTTCTTCCTCTCATCCCTATTCTGTCCAACTCTCTAACGCAAGAGTTAACCAGTACTCTCAATCATTCATCCCTTTCACTGGTAAACTCTGGAACTCCCTCCCTGCATCTGTATTTCCGAATTCCTACGACTTGTCTTCTTTTAAGAGGGAGGTATCGAGGCATTTGCTCCCCAACTTTGGCTGACGCTTTTACACTTTTTAGAGAGCCAGCACTCAAGTGGGCCTTTTTTTTATCTTTCTTTTTTTTTTGCCCTTGGCTGGCCCTCTTCCCTACGTAAAAAAAAAAAAAAAAAAATTGCCTTTTCCAGCCATCCAGCCAACCAGCCATCCAGCCAACCAACCAGCCAGACAGTCCAGCCCACGCCTCAAGGCTCCTCGTATCTCCTTGCCCAGCCGTGGCTTTGCTTGAGCCCAAGATCCGCTCTCCTTTCTCTTGGCCTCCCCGCAGCTCAAGCCATTTCTGCCCGCCGTTCACTTACCCTCCGCCTCGCCCCGCCTCTTCTTCATCCTATCTCATCCTCACTCTTGCGCTTCCTCCTCCTTTTCTCTTTACACGTAGCAAAATATTATCTTCATTATTTCTTTTTTAAACGCTCTAGGGCAGACGGTCCGCGAAGAATTCTCTCTCTCTCTCTCTCTCTCTCTCTCTCTCTCTCTCTCTCTCTCTCTCTCTCTCTCTCTCTCTCTCTCTCTCTCTCTCTCTCTCTCTCTCTCTGCTAATTTGTCCTTGTCGGTGTGAAGTATCCCTATTTTACCTTGAGGCTTTAGTAAATTTCTGACTTTCATGTGTGTGTGTGTGTGTGTGTGTGTGTGTGTGTGTGTGTGTGTGTGTGTGTGTGTGTGTGTGTGTGTGTATACACGTGGGTGTCACTCAGAACATATCTTAATTTTTTTTTTATTTTTATCACTGTCTCCTGGCACGACACACACACACACACACACACACACACACACACACACACACACACACACACACACACACACACACACACACACACAATACAAGCGGGCAGTGTCAACATCCTCACGGCCGTGAAGCAAACTGAAAAAGGAAAGAAAAGAGAGCAAAAACGAAAAATTACGGCAATGTCAAAGTTAGCTCGGGAAAGAAAATGCTAAAAGCTTGCTCAATTAGCGCAGGAGCAGCGGCGGACAGATTTAGAAAGAAAGTTTTGAGGAGAACCGAAAGGGGGATGGAGACCGAACGGAACGAGAGATGGGAAAGAGCGATAAAAGGGGAGGAAAAAGAACCGTTGGAAAAGAGGTAGAAGAAAAAGTGTGATAGGGAAAGGCAAGCAAAGAGGGAGAGGGGAATCGTGCACGTAGAAATGGGCGATGGCTGTAGGAACGTGTACAACAATTGTCAGTGTTTTGTGCAGGTGTGAAAGCAAACTAGTAAACTCGGGATGTGCAGCTAGCGAGAGGTGAGAGGTGAGCCTGTGTGTGTGTGTGTGTGTGTGTGTGTGTGTTTGTCTTTTTTTTTTCAATAAAACAACAACAAAAGGTGATGTTTCCTATAGCAAGATCATTTTCATATGCGGAATAGTTCACTTATTTATTTATCCTTCTTTTCTTAGTAGAGGTATATTAATTATTTATAAATCTGGAACAACAGGTCATTATTATTTCCAGATGAATGTGAGAGCCAGTTAATTATCCTCAGGCTGATGAGAACACCTTGATATTGGACATGTTAAGTACACTGAGGGGTTTATGCTGACGCTGCCGGTAATCTTTCTGTGCAACAATAATTCTTATGCACATGTTGAACTGTTGTAAAGGTGACGCTCCCTCCGTTCCGTGTTAGTGTGCGAGGCAGTGTGGCGCTCGTTAATTTGCATGATTCATTACGCCTGCGATGATGATTCTGCTGCTGTTACTCTTGTTGCGGTTAACATCATTATTAATTCATTTCAATGTAGTAGTAGTATCAGTAGTAGTAGTAGTAGTAGTAGTAGTAGTAGTAGTAGTAGTAGTAGTAGTAGTAGTAGTAGTAGTAGTAGTAGTAGTAGTAGTAGTAGTAGTAGTAGTAGTAGTAGTAGTAGTAGTAGTAGTAGTAGTAGTAGTAGTAGTAGTAGTAGTAGTAGTAGAGAGCTTTGTGTAGAGTCAGTGTTATGTATAGTACAAAAAGGAGGAAGCATAATGAAGTAAGTGTGAGTATATCGTCTTAATGTAAATAATCTCGTGCACATATTTCACTCGCATAAGATTTTCCGTGTTTGAACAAATGTATTCCTTATAATTGTAAGTACACAGTCTTAAATACGTGGAATCTGATCCTCCTCAACATTTGTCTGCCCGCGGGTGAGTGCAATAGTGGAGTTTTTTTCACTAATTTTTTATTTCCACTTTTCCTCGCACAGATGGAGGCGGGCTTAGAGGAAGAGTAATGGCTGCCTGGGGTGAGAGAACTTACTTTTTCTCTTTTTAACTCACCCAAATGGAGATTGGCTGAAGAAAAAAATAGAAGAAAATTACTCGAGTTAAGTGTTGCTCCAGTAAACGAGAGGCGAGACTGACCGGAAACATAGAGACATGGTGTGTACGTACATAGTGTGCGTCACTCCTGTCTCTGTTCTGTGTGCTGAGCAACCTCACACCTAACACCTAGTTCCTCCGTGTTCAGTATACACACTTTTTGCCCAAAATTCACATCAGTGTTGATGTTTCAAATACATGCAGTTTAACGTAATATTAATGCTTTGCCTCGCATGATGGAGTTGTAGTGGTGATGACAGAGCTGTAGGTGTAAAGGAGCGATCACCTGAGTGCGTGACCAGCGTGTGGTGAGGAGAGCAATGCTGTATACGTCCTCACCCACACGTACTGCCGCTACCTTCTTACTGCGTGATCTTTGCTTGTCCTGCTCAATTGTGTCTCTTTCTCGTGTAAAAAGTTCCATGCAGAAAAATGAACCATTACTATTAATCTCCTTAAATCATTGCCAGATAACCTCCACGCACGGTCTATTTGTGCTTCCTCTCATTTCCTTTGTGATAAATTTCTCCATCCATTTGTCTTCCACACGTTTTCCAGTTGGTAGAGTTAACAACTATGTTTTACTTCGCTTAATCTCTCTCTTTCATGTAACAATCTAAGGACGTCGCTTTCATCAGTTGTTTTTACTCTGTCGAATAAGTTCACCCTGGACGGTTTATCATCTTTTAACGTGTATATGAATGAGCCTCTTTCCTTTACTTTCCTCATGGGAGGGGAACATTTATAAACCCGAGAGTAACTATTTTTGCTGCTGGTTTTTTTAGTATTTATATTATTTTCAGTGCAAAGTACAAAATTCGTCGCACATGTTCTCTTATTACGGAGCGAGCGAGGTCAGGTGCACAGTGAAGGGATGAAAAACGGCTGCATATTTTTCTTCAAACTTTAATTCTGAGGCACTTGCTGTTGTGTGGCCACCGACCAGACCTCGCAAGTCCGTCCCTTGTCTTGTTGGGTAGTGGTAGTGGTGATGGTGGTGATGGTGGTAGTAGATTGGCGTCCATGAACATAGGCAGTACTGGAAAAGATGCAGGAAAACTCCCATGTAAATAGAAACATTGCGTCACTAGTTAAAGATCTGGAAGAAGAGAAATAATGCTTGGAAATTTAGTACACAAAATGTTCAAATGTGAATAGTGAAAGTGTTGAATTTTTACCAGAAAATTTTTGAATGGGATTAAAACATTTTTTGCCCATAATTCCGTGCTAACGTGAGGCATTATTTTGGTGGAAATATGCGGCGTGAGCTATTATGAATAAATTCCTCCCCGCCACGGCCTGCTTTGGTGCGTCAAACGAATGATACACGTCATACAAATCAGAACTCGTCGTGTAGTAAAACTTGCATGCAAATCCTTGACGCAAAACCCGAGGTGGTTTCCTTCTCCCACCGTGTTTGTTCTGCCAGTGTGTGTGTTTGGGCGCCTTGCCCGCCTATGTGGTGAGTGCGCCTCCCGTGCAGGCCAGACAGCCGCGCCTTGGGGATGCGAGGGACACAATGGCGTGGCGTCGAGCCTGGGCTGTATTCGATGGCGCTGCGGACACTGTGGTGGCGGATGGCGTGCCAAACACTCATGCGGGACGCGGAGGATCATCACTAAAACTAGTCGTGGGAGCCTGAATCGCCTCGCACACTCGCCCCACTCAAGGCTGCAAAACACCCTCCGGCGGGGCTCCGCTGGAAGGGAAGGACGCGGCACCGCTGGCACTGGGAGCCTGCCACTCCTCAGTACATCCACAGAAGGTGTATGTGTGTGTGTGTGTGTGTGTGTGTGTGTGTGTGTGTGTGTGTGCGTGTGTGAGGAAAGATCCCCGCCACGCAGCACTTAGGGGCGTGTTCGTTCCCCGCGAGGCTGATCGATGCCAACAAGGACGTGCTCAAAAAGGAACGAGGACTGCACTGTCTGTCAGCCAGCCACTTGACGCGGCTCATCGTGCGCTGCTATTACAGGCGCGGGACTCACTCATTGCCACACGGTTCAGTGTGACAGTGTGCTGTTGCTACTTCAGCTACTGCTGCTTCTGTTACTGTTCCTGATACTGCTGGTACTACTGCTGCTTCTGCTGCTGCTTCTGCTGCTACTACTGCTACTGCTACCGCTACTACTACTACTGCTACTACTACTACGACTACTATGTTATTGTTATGCACTCTCCTTACACGAAAACAGTGATGGAATGAGTGTGGAATTAAGGGCAGAAGAAAAGAAGGAAGGAAGAATAAAGAATTATGACTTGAAGGGATAAATTTTCATTATTACGTTGTTTTGCTAAATTGGAGGATGAAGGAGGGAAGAGGAAAAGAAAAGCGGACGTGTTTATTGTGGAGTAAAAGGAAAAAAAATCGAGGAGAAAAGTATAGGAATGAAGGAAGGACGAGCGACGCAGATCATTTCAAGGGATGGAAGGTAAGAGAGGGAGAAGTGAACTGCAAGTCGTTCTCGTTATGGAGAGAGAGAGAGAGAGAGAGAGAGAGAGAGAGAGAGAGAGAGAGAGAGAGAGAGAGAGAGAGAGAGAATGTTCTAAATTTGACTATTTCAGTAAGAAAAAAGAAACTTCATGCTTTCACGAAATGGAACACACACACACACACACACACACACACACACACACACACACACACACACACACACACACACACACACACACACACACACACACACACACACACACACACACACACACACACAGGAGCAGGCAACAATATTTTACTGCTGATGGATAAATGGTAAAAAGGGAAACGTCTGTGACATTTCTTTTCGTTTCGACAAAAGCACTTTATTAATGCGTCATTTCTCAAAAGCCCTTTGTTCCGGCGTCTCCTGTTCCTGTGTTAGTCTCTCTCTCTCTCTCTCTCTCTCTCTCTCTCTCTCTCTCTCTCTCTCTCTCTCTCTCTCTCTCTCTCTCTCTCTCTCTCTCTCTCTCTCTCTCTCTCTCTCTCTCTCTTGCAAGTGCGACGAATTATATTTTTCTCGCTCATTCTCTGTTTTTTTTTTCTTTTTCATCCCTTTTGACCCTTAATTACTTTTCGTTTTTTTTCTTTAACCATCCGGCTCACATGCGAGGCGAGGCACCACGGTCCGCCTGAGCGCCTCGGTGAAGGACCTGGCTCGCTGCTGCACATCGCTCCCCTTCGTACTGTATATTTGTAGAGAGGGACCAGAATATGCCGCTTTTCCTCTTCTTTCTACTCCTCTTCTTCCTTCTGCTCCTCATCTCTTTCACCTCATCCCATTGCTCATGTGTTCTGTTTTGTACATATGTGATTTCTGTTTCCTCTCTCTCTCTCTCTCTCTCTCTCTCTCTCTCTCTCTCTCTCTCTCTCTCTCTCTCTCTCTCTCTCTCTCTCTCTACTGTTACATTATAGTGTCTTTTGTTTATTCGTCATCTTGTTTGTGGACAGTTTGACGTGTGAGTGCGAGTGTGTGATTGCAGTGTGTAAGTGTATAAGTGAGTGTTCGTCCAATGCATAGTGAGAGAGCAGGTCAGTCATTTGCAGGTGTAACCTTGTCCCATAAGGCAGGGGCGGGGCACCGTGAAAGGGAGGGAAGGGGAAGAAAGACAGTGTTTTAACGCGCTGAAGCTTCACACTCGCTCATTAGACGCAGACTGGAGATAATGAGCCAACTTGCTGACTCGTGAACAAGCAGAATGACTGAACTGTTTTATTTTAGACCAGCCGTATTCTGTCTCTCTCTCTCTCTCTCTCTCTCTCTCTCTCTCTCTCGGGAATGAGTTTGATGGGTGTGGTAGATATGTGCGAGAGGTGTGTTGTGTTATATTGTGTTGTGTTGTTATTGCCAGAGAGGAGAGCGTGACGTGAGCCGCGGAGGGGTGTGTGTGGGCAGCATGATGTGTGGGATCGAGGTTCAGAGAGAGAGAGAGAGAGAGAGAGAGAGAGAGAGAGAGAGAGAGAGAGAGAGAGAGAGAGAGAGTCGAGGCTGGAGTTGATCTTATTAGGAAGTTTTGTTTGATCGAGGATGTGGAATAATTTGAGGATTTTGTTTTCTTTCCTCTCTTTTTTCTCTCTTTACTCCATTTCTTTGTAAAATATTTAGCTTTCTTGATTTCGCTCATTATTTAATTATTTTCTAAGAATTTTTCCAACTTCCACTTGTATATTTCAGAAATCTGATTCTTTTTCACATATAAATCTGTACATGTAAATGTTAAAATAAACTTCACACACGAGTATCAAAGTTCCTGCCCTTCCATCTATCTTCCACATTCTTATGCATTTCCTTCTCGCCGCCAGGAGTGACTGAGCATCGTTGGTGTGTGTGTGTTTCACTGTTTGATCTGCTGCAGTCTCTTGACGAGACAGCCGGACGTTACCCTTCGGAACGAGCTCAGAGCTCATTATTTCCGATCTTGGGATAGGCCTGAGACCAGGCACACACCACACACCGGGACAACAAGGTCACAACTCCTCGATTTACATCCCGTACCTACTCACTGCTAGGTGAACAGGGGCTTCACGTGAAAGGAGATACACCCAAATATCTCCACCCGGCCTGGGAATCGAACCCCAGTCCTCTGGCTTGTGAAGCCAGTGCTCTAACCACTGAGTTACCGTGTGTGTGTGTGTGTGTGTGTGTGTGTGTGTGTGTGTGTGTGTGTGTGTGTGTGTGTTGATCATCCATCACCTCCTTTTCTTTACTTCTGCGGCGAGAAAAATGCGTGGCTAAAGTCAGCATCACGATACGGAAAGAAAGGCGCAAAAACTTTAACACTATTCATCTCTTCTGTCGAAGCAAAAATGGATGAGACACGAGGGACGGCTTCTGGAAGACCAAGGCGGAAGTATTCTCACGACTTCTATCCTCCACGCGTCCCTGAAAAAAAGTATACAAATAAATATATGAATGAATAAATAAATGTATAGTCGCTGAATTACTTAACATACATATTTCTCCTTCTTTATAGTAGCTTCCACCAGCGTGTCATGCCCTTAAACTAGAATCATCACTTGATGCACTCAGGAATCACCATAGACCTCCCCTTGCCACAGCCTTGCCAAAGGTAACACAAAAAACGGGCCCTGCTCTGCTCTTTCCTGCCAGTGTATAGCCCGCCATGCAGCCAGGACCCTCAGTCTGGCAAGGAATGGCTACAATAAAGCCTCCTCGACCAGACAAGTCCTCATACTTCACCTGGTCAGAAGCAGCAACGTCAGCAGCACCAACAGCAACAGGCGGCTGGGTGTGAAGCGAATCTTTCACTACTCCTGCGTATGAGACTCAATCACCGCCTTCCTTTCCTTCCTTCAATCATCCCCTTCCCTTCCCTTCCTTTATTCCACATTCCTTCCTTCCATCCTTCCTTCGTTCCTTCCATTCCTTCTTTCCTTCCTTCCCTTCCTTCCTTCCTTCCTTCCTTCTTTCTTTCCTTCTTCATTCATTCCTTCCCACTCTCTCGATCCCTTCCATCCCCCCAGTGCTCGGCCACCACAGCCTTCTATCTCACTGTCTTGTCGGTAACTTGCCCCAAAAGAAAAGTTCAGCGCGACACCCAAGTTTGCAAGTCATTGCCATTTCCGGGGCATGTTGAGCGTGGAGCGGCGTGACGCCCTTTGCTTCCTTCCAAACCCGTCACCGCGCACCACTGAGTGAGAGGCACCGCATGTCCGTGTGTGTGTGTGTGTGTGTGTGTGTGTGTGTGTGTGTGTGTGTGTGTGTCCGAGCACACATTCACATGCGCTTCATTTACATAGAATTTCGGTGTAAAATTCCTCGCAAATATGAAGGCAATTTTATTTCTGTTATCACTGAAACACACACTCTCTCTCTCTCTCTCTCTCTCTCTCTCTCTCTCTCTCTCTCTCTCTCTCTCTCTCTCTCTCTCTCTCTCTCTCTCTCTCTCTCTCTCTCTCTCTCTCTCTCTCTCTCTCTCTTTCATGAATACACAATGGCATAGCATGAGGAGCGTTGATGCATAAATTGACGGTGTCTGCATTACCATAAAGAAGAGAAAGGCGACTCACCAGATAACATGTTGCTAAGGAAGAGAATGAGAAAGAGAAGCCAGGGAAGAAGAGAGATCTGCATAAAAAAATCACCCTGTAGCTGTATTCCGTGTGCTCTGTTTGCCTTTGATGAAAACCACCACAGCAGCAGCTGCAACAACAGCAGTAGGGTGACTGAGGACCCTCGTCCGTATATAGGCGGTGGTAATCCTGCTCACTCTTGTGGTAGAATTACCTTGCGTCAAGTAAGAAAATCCTGGAAAAAAATATGTTCCAGCCACCGATTACTCCTCCAGACGGCGTTTCTCCAAAGGGAGGAAATTTAACTCTGCAAACTTTCCTTCGGCAGATTCCTTCCTAGTGGGAAGGATGAATTTAGTCCTTCGTAATATTGTGATGCCACGTGGCATTAATTAGTCATTATTTGTGTCTAATACACGCTGTCAAAGCATTGCAAGAAACAGTTAGCAAATGACAAATGTACAAGGGAACCACATCCCGCCACATAATTCTTCAACAATCATATCTCGCAAAATAAAACAAAGCACAACGTTATGTGTAATGAGTATTATCGACTTAGAATTAATTAAAGCATCGAATCCCGAAGCATGTGTACCTTAACTCACGGAACACACTGTATTCACTAGTACAGAACTCACTTACTGATTGATTAAATAACTAACAGACTGACTGACAGTCTGACACACAACAGTTGAAAAGGATACACCGGTAGGCGCAGGGAACGGACGGTAGTCAATGAAGAGGAGGAGGCAAACATAATGAGAAGGTTGAACGCGCGGGCAGAACACCAAGGCTGGCGCAAGGCTATGTAAAAACAAAGCAGTCTCCTCCTCCTCCTCCTCCTCCTCCTCCTCCTCCTCCTCCTCCTCCTCCTCCTCCTCCTCCTCCTCCTCCTCCTCCTCCTCCTCCACTGGCAGGTAATATTTTTTCTACTCATGCAAGCGTGATATATTTTCACAGTAATATCGCAGAATATTATTACTCAACATGAAGATTGACCATCTCCCGGACAAAAAAAAATGAGTAGGAAAATCATGTCATGACTTGACTTTATCAGACAATTTCAGGATATTTTATTAAACAAAAAATATGGACGTGCCTTGTAATTAAGTACATCAGTGCTTTATATTTCGTGTAATGCCCTTATGCATTATACATTGATGTGACTTGCCCGCACGCTTCATTGATTGTAAGCCAACAGAGACACATACGCCTACGCTTCTCCTTCACCTGAACAGCAGTGGGAAGAGAGTGACTGATTGGTTGATCGATTGATTGATGTATTTCAAACACCGCAACAGCGTCCACTTCTTTACATTTCCTTCTGTAGTAAAGCTGACATTAACAGCCGCCCACCGCCGCCGCCACCACTACCTGACACGGCCCACCAGGTATAACGCCCACCTACCCAAACCCGACTGGACTCCTTCACTGCTTTACCGCACCCCCATTCACCTGATAAGGAGACTGCTTAATAACAACACATCATCAAGTGTTTCTTCGTTGGAAATCAAGCTGATACCGATAACTGTTTGCACTCCCGTCATTACTCATGCTGTTGTCGAGTAGCAGTCTTTAATCAGCAGCGTTTTGCTTCCTCGTGTTGAGTGTGTGTTCTCTTAGTGTTCTCTGCAATTTTCCTCTCAGTTTTTCTCGCTTTTTCACTCATCAACGTTCGCTCTCATTTTTTTTTTCATCTTCACACACACACACACACACACACACGCACACACACAGATAGATAAATAGATAGATAGTTTATTGACCACATCTATACAAATTATAATATACATATACAACTAACTTCCTAAACTAAATTAACAATAAACATTTAACTAACATTTGGAATCACAACAATGTAGTCCACAAATATAATCTACACATAAAACTTACGTTTTAATTATACATTCCTAAGATATTATGAATGATTTTACAACATGTTTCATGGGGGATATCAGGTGAAAATAGTTCTTCAAGGATGGTAACATTATACCTCACTCTGATGTTTCCTGTTATAGAACAGTCCTCAACCACGTGCCTCTCTGTCTGAACTCCTCTGCCACATACACACACATTCTTCAAAAGGAAGGCGACCACGACCTCGTCTATTCCAACGGCCGGTTTCTACGATAAGATTGTGGCCACTTACTCGGAAACGAGTAAACGATATGCGGTCGGACTCGTTTATCAGATGTTTATTTGTATATATATCGTGTACCGATAAGCTTGGATTGATCTCTCTATATATAGTACACCTTGATGAATTAGAATTCTCTATTACATTATGTACATTACTCGTTAAAGAGGTCGGGTCGGGAGGATCATTATCAATGAAATTTTGAATTAATTTGCCCATGTGCGTGTTTGTGCTGGTCACCATTCGGATGGAAAGTGCTAATGGGTCATCTGACATACTTGACCTCTGAGACCACATACTACTAAAAAACTTATGTTGTTTGAACTTAATCAAATCTGGGAGCAGAGGGTAGCCAGCTTCAGCATAACAGACCAAGTTTGATGTTGTTTTCCTGACCCCAAGTAGTTGTTTAATACCCCAATTATACAGCTTAATAGCAGGCTTGATATCAGCCCCTACCCAGGACTCACATCCATACAGCAGGGATGACATCATGGCAGCATCGAGGACTCGTCGCTTTACAACAAATGGAATATCATTGTTTTTCTTGAGAAAGGACACATACTTTAATACGTGGGACAGTTTTCTTTTAGCATGCGCCCGGACAGCCGAGGACACTGAGCCGTCACAGGTGAACGGTGACCCCAAGTACACATAATTCGTGCAATGTTCTATCACCAAGTCGTTCATCTGTATCGGCTCCGTATCTCTCTCTTCTCCATTAATTACAAAATATTTTGTCTTAGTGCAGTTGATTACCATACCAAACTCTTCACAAAATTTTCAGTATTTCTAACTTTTTTAACAAATTCTGTCTACTAGTTGACAATAATACTGTATCATCCATGAGAACCAGTATATGTATCCATCCGATGAGTTGCTCAGGTTGACAATTTTCTTTCATGAGGCGAATAAGTTCATTAACAAATACAATAAACAAAAACAAGATGTAGGCGAACCCTGTCTGACTCCACGTGTAGCTGTCACCACAGCCCCGCCTATCAAACTTTCTGTAACACGGTACATGGCCATTAGCGCCGCCACCATCACTGTACCACACCCATAACGCCGTAACACAGCAAACAACTTTTTCCTCGGGACTAAGTCGTACGCCTTTGAAAAGTCAATGAAAGTTATATACAATTTTGTTTTCTTCCGTCTGGCCATGTCAGAGAGAATGCGAAGCGTAACGATATGTTCAATACAACTACGCCTTCTTTGTGCCCCAGCTTGTTCCTAAAAGGCTTGAACCACAGGCTTAACCGCTGGCACAGAACCATATCGTATAATTTAGCCAAGGTGTTGATTACACTTATACCTCGGTAATTACTCGGGTCTTTTCTGTCACCTTTCTTGAAAACTGTAAAAACCTTCGCTCTTATCCATGATTGAGGATAACTGCCTGCTAAGAAGATGCTGTTAAACAAAGCCACCAAACTATATATCCAATGAACTGGCAACAGAGAGAATACACCAGGAGGTATTCCATCAGGCCCGCAGGCTTTATCAGGTTTCATCCTCTTCGACTGTTCTTGCACCTCTGCGGGCGTGATTGGCTCATCAAGAATAGGGATAGTGACGCCATTTGTTTCGTCGTCTCCGTCTTGGTCCGTGTCATCAGTGGGTGGTTCAGTACTGCTTCAAAGTGCGTTTTGAAATCCTGGTCACTGGGACACAAGCTATCCTGGCGATAATCCATACTATAATCACCCTTCCAGTCAATTGCCTTCCACACTCTAGCGTCATCTGCGTCACTTAATAAATTTTCCCATCTACCAGTACTAGTAAAATTACCAACTTCCCGTTCATTTTGCCGCACACTATTCTGTGCACAAGTATATAGTGTGTTGGATAACTCTTGTACAGCATTGTCTACATCGAGGTCACCTTCAAACAGATTAATATGAGGGATGCTGTCTACAAACAGATTTTTCTCAATACTGTTGAACTTGACCGGTTTCTTACATTGTCTTATTTTACTGGCATTACCATAAAGAGCAGCGTGATCTCCCAACATTCCTGCCCTGGCCACCAACCTGCTAACATCCACACCCTTACTGGCAACACTGACTGTGATGGGGGCGTGGTCCGAAGGGAGGTCACTTCTCTGTAACACAGCAAAGTCTTTCACAAAATCAAGTATTTTAGCAGACACAACACAAGTATCTACCTCGGAGACCCATGTGTCGCGCCTCCGGAAAGTCTTTCCACCAGGAACTGCTTATCCTTATATTTCAGGTTAATAATGACAAGTAAAGTGTTATCAATACAAATAGTAGATAAGAGCTCAGCATTATCACTAGGTGCATGAACATCATCAGGGATATGTGGGTATGATAGGTTTTCAGTATTAGTAAGATTTAACAAATTCAATGTCTCTCACACTGCTACCAAATCTGGCATTCATATCTCCCACTATAACGAAACTGGTGTCCATAGAACTTGAGGTAAGGGTAGTAAAGACACACACACACACACACACACACACACACACACACACACACACACACACACACACACACACACACACTATCTCAGTTCTTTACAGTTTCCTTCAGTAATCTTAGTGGCAACACTGTGCAAGGTTTCGTGTCTCTTGATGTCCTTGAGTGGAAAGACAAAGAGAAAACTAATCCGATTTCCACGTTGTAATTATAGAAAGGAAACAACGTGTGTGTGTGTGTGTGTGTGTGTGTGTGTGTGTGTGTGTGTGTGTGTGTGTGTGTGTGTGTGTGTGTGTGTGTGTGTGTGTGTGTGTGTGTGTTTTACTGTTTGATCTGCTGCAGTCTCTGACGAGACAGCCAGACGTTACCCTACGGAACGAGCTCAGAGCTCATTATTTCCGATCTTGGGATAGGCCTGAGACCAGGCACACACCACACACCGGGACAACAAGGTCACAACTCCTCGATTTACATCCCGTACCTACTCACTGCTAGGTGAACAGGGGCTACACGTGAAAGAAGACACACCCAAGTATCTCCACCCGGCCGGGGAATCGAACCCCGGTCCTCTGGCTTGTGTGTGTGTGTGTGTGTGTGTGTGTGTGTGTGTGTGTGTGTGTGTGTGTGTGTGTGTGTGTGTGTGTGTGTGTGTGTGTGTCTTTACTACCCTTACCTTCCACTTATGAACATTTTTGTGAACCTTCATTCCTTATCACTTTTTTCTCCCCGCCTGTCTGACCTTACTGATGGCAGACTCTTCCTTAATTTGTTTATTATTTTTTTTTTCTTTCGTTTTTATTACTCTGATGTTTTAATGTTGGTTTTCGTCTGTCATGCTCATTACCCTAATTTCCTCATCTTAATCCTCCTCCTCCTCCTCTTCATCCCAGTCATCTTCATCCTCATAATCTGATTCTCCTGCTGTCTGTATCATCTTGCGTTTCGCTGCACTTTTTTTTATTTGCTTTACTATTTCTTCCTTAGCTTCATTCACCACCACCACCACCACCACCACACCCTGTTCGTCGTAAGGGAGTGACATCTTCCCATTCATTAGAGATTCTGCTTCTAATGAAGTTTCTTACTTGGTTTTATTTTGTCTTGTTGTATTTGCTTCATTCTCAGCAGTTATTCCTCTGTTGCTCCAGGTTTCCTCGCTGCAAATGACCTCACGGAGCTGCTTCGCCAAGAGGTTATTTCTTTTTCACTGCACGAGCTATTTTCCTTCTCGTTCACATTTTGCAAACACTGGCTTGTGTTGCCCCGCGCTGCTTTAAGCTCTTCCTCATCCCTTCCTTCCTCTTTTCTTGCAGTGATGCGTTCCTCCACTTCTATTTCCTTCATATCTCCCTCTTTATCAGTCCCTCTCATAACTCTATCTTTACCCATCTTCCTCATCTATATACATCCTTAACCACTATTTTATCCTTTTGTCCTATGCTGCCTTTTCATCTTTTCTTCTTCCTCCTTGCATCTTTTCTTGGCCACATTCTCTGGACTCATCTTTCCCTGTCACGCCTTTGTCCTGACGTCGCCTATAAAATGGAGGGTCATTCCTGTCCTGGACGCCGTGCCACTGAAATCTGTATGGAAGGAAGCCCTTTGACGAACACCGCTCACTTTATGGCCAGTCCACCACTCTCATGAATAAAAGTGTATGGTCAGCAGTAACTCTCTCTCTCTCTCTCTCTCTCTCTCTCTCTCTCTCTCTCTCTCTCTCTCTCTCTCTCTCTCTCTCTCTCTCTCTCTCTGTTCCTTCCTTCCTTTAATTTCTTTCTCTTGCAGCATTCTCCTTTTCTTTCTCTCCCTTTCCTCTTTATTTGTATTCCTCCTCGGCCTCTGTCTTTCTCTTCCTCTCCCTCTCCTTCCTCGTTTGCTTCTTTCTTTCTCCTTTGTCCTTCATGAATTTTTTCTTCTCTCTTGTCTTCGCTTTTCTTTGCTCTCCCCCATCCAGTTTTCTCATACATTTTTCGTTTTCCCTCTTTTTACTACACTGTCTCCTTTGTCACCTTACCGCCTACACACACACACACACACACACACACACACACACACACACACACACACACACACACACACACACACACACACACACGAAAATAATAGTTCCCAGCAAACCAACACATTCCAACACTGATCCAAATTTCCTCGTTTGCTATTTTTTCATTCTCTAATTTTCTTATTCTGTCAATATCCTCCTTAAATTTCGCACCTCGCTGATTACCGGATGAAACACATACTTTTTTCGTTATGACTTTTTTTTTTTTAACTTCCGAGTACAAAGTTGCTGAATTATTCCATCTCCAGTGACCTTTTCTCCCGGTTTTGCTTCCTGGTTTGACAGTTATATTTATGGTTTTGTGTAGCATGAATAAAGCTTTGAAATTTAGGAATGAGAGAGAGAAGAGACTATTACTACTACTACTACTACTACTACTACTACTACTACTACTACTACTACTACTACTACTACTACTACAACTCTCTCTCTCTCTCTCTCTCTCTCTCTCTCTCTCTCTCTCTCTCTCTCTCTCTCTCTCTCTCTCTCTCTCTCTCTCTCTCTCTCTCTCTCTCTCTCTCTCTCTCTCTCTCTCTCAGTGCCACCACCACCACCACCACCACCAATACTAATATCGCGGAGAGGGATGCGGCCGCTGATTTATAGGACGTCTAATATTTGCCGCACGAAATGACCAATACGTCGGAATATGTGAGTACCAGAAAACACGAGGCTAAAAGGTGAGCCTCGAGGAGGAGAGGGTACGTGGGGACAGTGGGGAGCTGCGTGGAGGAAGGCTCAAAGGAAGGATAGAAAGAAGGAAGGAAGAATGTCATCAGGTTTGAGAAGAGGAGGAGGAGGAGAAGAAGAGAGAAAGAAAATTCATTCTCGCTCCCGGCATGTTTTTGTATTGAGGAAGACGTGATATGATATTTCTGGGTCATTTGCCATCTCTGAGACTGCTGAGAGGGTCGTCGCCTTGTCTGATAATACTTCTTTCGGGGTCCGCGGTGAAATGTATTAGTGTGTGTGTGTGTGTGTGTGTGTGTGTGTGTCTCGTTATTCCACGACAGATCATCCACTTCTATCCCCAAACTGCTCGCCCGCTGTCCTCCTCTCCCTTGTTCGTAGATACTGTACGATGTAGAAGTAGGTGTTGGGCTTATGTCTGCCTCACTACAGCCTTCAGCAAAATTCTCTCGAGTAAACAAATAAATAGACACCAGCCTTGTAGTACAGTGTGTCCCTCTGATACAAATGAACCTTGACGAACCCGCTGACATCACATCACGTTGGTCCTCGGAGACTTCCCCCTCCTTCCTCGATAACACACTCCATTACTCAACCTGGAACGTGAGTTGTTTCGTAAGAAGGGAGAAATTAGCGGGCCTCTGGAGAGTCTTATAACAACTCCTGAAAACTTGAAGGACTTAGGTACGAATATAGAATCATCCCCCCCACCTTCACTTCTCTCTTCCACTCCTCACCATTTCGTCTTGTGTGTTCCTGTCGGCTGCGGATAATTAGTCCATGAGAGACTTCCAGGCTGCACCAGTATCCTCTTGGCTCGTTACCTCATCACACTACACAAGGCCGCCGCGCCATTCCATCCCCACCTCTCACCGCACACACTCAATGTTCCCTCCGTTCCATGCTTCTCCTCCCGCCGATCCTACCTTCGCAGAGTTCCAGACTGTTTTATGAATATTCTCTCTCTCTCTCTCTCTCTCTCTCTCTCTCTCTCTCTCTCTCTCTCTCAAGTATGTAGGCTATCTGTATATATTGTCTTTTATCAGATAAGTTTATTTACCGATCTATCCATACGTGCTTACTTATCTCTTCCCCACCACCACCACCACCACCACCACAGCGTCACTCCAGCAGCAGGGGTGTGTCCATCACAATGCAGGACCGCTTCGCTTACAAATACTTCCAACATTTCGCCCAATTGCAGAGGTGGACGGGATGGAATTGCTGGTGCGGTTGAGTGGCCACCGCGCCCTTGCAGTACTGGGAGGGAAGGGGGTGAGAGTGGTTCTCGAGACACGATTGCAGCACGAAGAAAACCGCGTGTCATGTTGCATTGTGGGCGTGGCGCTGTAATCGTGCCGAACCTTACGTTGCCCACTTTTTCGTTTTGGCTTGAAATGAACTGATTGTTTGTCAGTTGTAAATTGTACTACCGGTTAGTGATGGATACCGCAGCTGTTACCCTGCCGGCTCACGTACACACACACACACACACACACACACACACACACACACACACACACACACACACACACACACACACACACACACACACACACACACACACATCTTCACACCTTGATAAATTGGCAGCCACTTAATTGCTTCTCGTTCCTGAGCTGCAGTCAATTAAAAATAGCTTAATGGCATCATTATCAGGAAACAGTTAGATTTCATTATCACAGGAAATCTGAGCCAATGTTATGTAATATAATATTTTATTGACCTTTTTCTGTCAAGGAAGTGCAAGAAATTCTTAAAAATCGAGAATAGCGGAAAAAAATCGGGAGAACATGTATTTTGTCCAACAAACACCTCCATTTATGTCCTGAAGCTTCATGTCGTGGCCTGGAGTGCTCCGTCAGTTCACGTCAACACAGGTCAGATGGAGAGCCAGCGAGGCCGGAAGACCTGAGTGTCCATCAGTCCTGCTCCTTCAAGACCGTGGACATGTCCGTGATAGACGAGATTCCATTCCGGTGCCATTTAGGCAAAGGGAAGGAGATTACAAATGCAACCTTTCTCTTCTTTATCCTACATGTTTTTGAAATAATGAACGCGACATGGGCCACGAAACTGAAAGATTGATTTTCTGAGGCCAGGGAAGCACCAAGGCCAAGACTTATGTAGGTAAGCACAGTGTGCAGAGAACGAACCTCCGTCGTGAGTTGCTAGGAAACAAGAACTTGCACTCCAGCGGCCCGACACGCCGTCCACACCACGACCATCTTGTCCTCTTCAATGTTGAGTGCAGACAGTGTGTTCGCTGGTGACTAGCCCTGTGAAAGGTGAGGGAGAACGTGAGGCAGAGGCTCACAGGAAGACGTGCAGGTCTTACCGACAGCCCGCCACGCGCCGCTCGGCACAAGACAGATGGCTTGGGAGGAAGTGTAGCAGAGTCAGACGGGAAGTTTCCTCGTAGACTGTGTGAAGGAAGGAGGCCGAGATGGTGGGAGGCGGGAGATGGATCGCACTGAGGAGGAGGGAGGAGGAGGAGGAGGAGGAGGAGGAGGAAGAGGAAGAGGAGGAGGAGGAGGATGACCTGGTGCAAGAAAGAAGTTAGCGTCCTAAAGATTTAAGAAAACTTCTTTGACACAGTAACGCGGAGACTTAAATGAAGGCCAAAGTTTGACATGTGAGCTTCGTGATTGAGTGAAGGAAGGTCGGCCAGAGTGTGACTCGCTGCTCCCCGCAATGCTGCATCCTTGCTGACGGCTCACTATAAAGCTCCCCACACTGCGGCTCCGCAGCTGACGCTCGCCATAAAGTTCCCCGCAATGCTGCTCCCCGGCTGACGGCTCACCATAAAGCTCCCCGCCTGCAAAAATGGGCGTGACCTTGCTGGTGAGTCACCTCCGCGGCTACACAGGTGAGCGTGACCTTGCTTACCTGTCGCCCTAATGCCCCGCTGCTCCCCCCCCACACACACACACCAAACATGCCGCCTCAGCCACAAGCTGGAATTCCAATTCTATCATCGCCAGAATTTTCATATCCAGCGTGACGCGACAATCTTGGATCTCGACTCGGCTTTTCCATCAGCTTTTTTAAGAGACTGGAGCTGCTTTGCATAGGGACTCAGGCCCGCACGCAGTGCACCCTCCATAAGAAAGTGTCTTATTCATCCTGCCGCTGTCACGCTCAACCACTGAGTGTAGGAGCGTGCGTCACACCACTACTCATCCATTTGCATCAGCAGTAGCAGCAGTCAGGCAGCGCAAAATAGGTTTCGCAAGAGAGAAAAGAGAGTGAGGTTATATATGATTTGCCGCTGTGGGATGAAGTCATGGGTAGACGGGAGTAAGGAAATGAAGAGGAGGATGAGCAGGAAGTGGAGGAGAAGGAGCAGGAGGAGGAGGCCGAGGCGTGCAGAAATTAATTAAGATCGTGCGGCTCTCGTCACCATCTCCGTGCTCTGCGCCGTGCCAGAAATCTATAACTTATAACAGTGTTTTTTTGAGCGGTTTACTTGTATACCGATCGAAGTGAACCGGCGCTTGCGTCACGCTGAATTAAGCGCCGCATTATGTAATTCCGAGTGTACACAAGGAACGTAACTTAAAAGTTGAACCAACAAACAACTAGTCCCTGATTAATGGAATTAAGAATGTATTAAACACACACAGACACACACACACACACACACACACACACACACACACACACACACACACACACACACACACACGGTAGCTCAGTGGTTAGAGCGCTGGCTTCACAAGCCAGAGGACCGGGGTTCGATTCTCTCTCTCTGGAGATATTTGGGTGTGTCTCTCTCTGTTCACCTAGCAGTGAGTAGGTACGGGATGTAAATCGAGGAGTTGTGACCTTGTTGTCCCGGTGTGTGGTGTGCTTGTCTCAGGCGTATCCGAAGATCGGAAATAATGAGCTCTGAGCTCGTTCCGTAGGGTAACGTCTGGCTGTCTCGTCAGAGACTGCAGCAGATCATACAGTGAAACACACACACACACACACACACACACACACACACACACACACACACACTCTCTCTCTCTCTCTCTCTCTCTCTCTCTCTCTCTCTCTCTCTCTCTCTCTCTCTCTCTCTCTCTCTCTCTCTCTCTCTCTCAGTCTCTCTCTTAAAGCACATGGATTTGTTATGGCAGTGCTCCAATAGAAGGAAAGTATTCAATGAATGATTATGTCACGGTCTTGACAATTTGGAATGACTTCCTTATATCTCTGTGGTAACTGAATGTTCTCATCAGTTTTATCAGCTAAGCTGCCACTCAATGAGTTGACTCCATTCTCGTCTATTGTCATTGTATGTGTGATTGAAGCAGCTTTGGTGATAACCACTGCGATGCCAACTCAAGTTTTCTGTCAGAATTCTAAGTCCTGCAGTCACTATTCTAAATGTACACTTGATGCATCTTGCTCTAGTCAAACTGTTATTAAAACATTCTTTTCTGAAAGTTCTAGTTCTTGTTTTGGGTGTTCTGAGGTCCTTCAGGACCACCACCACCACCACCACCACCACCACCACCACCACCACCACCACCACCACCACCACCACCACCATCATCATCATCATCATCATCATCATCATCATCACCACCATCACCACCACCACCACCACCACCACCACCACCACCACCATGAACTTACTGCTGGTGCCTGGGGCAGCTGTTTGGCTGAGTATTGAGTGAGCAGAGTGATGACAGTGAGTTGTGCCACACCCACTCACTGCACTGCATAGCGCTGGTGCGGCAACAATTATCACACATAAAGGAGCAGTGATCCAGAATGTTTGAGTTAGGAAGGGTTGAGAAAACGCAATGTTTAGTTGAGCAATTTGGTGACGAGTTATAATTTGTGTGGTCGTGCATACTAAAGTGGGTTGAGTGGGAAGGGCGGCGTGCATAATTCCCACGCCCGTCACCTTATCGTGGAGGCCCTATAGTTTTGTAAAGCTAGAATTAAAAGCCTCTTTTAGCATGTGAAATGAGAAGAAATGTGTGTGTGTGTGTGTGTGTGTGTGTGTGTGTGTGTGTGTGTGTGTGTGTGTGTGTGTGTGTGTGTCTGTGTGTTTGTGCGTGTATTGTAGAGCCCTAATCATCTAAACAGAACAGTTTAGTATAAGGTAAAAGATGTATAAAACCTATTCTTGTACATTTCTAGAACTTTCAAAGTGTAAGTCTTGTAAGCTTATGGTAACAAAGACACCCTAATGTTTCCATGTTCACGATTCTTAGGGAACGTTCCAGAGAGAGAGAGAGAGAGAGAGAGAGAGAGAGAGAGAGAGAGAGAGAGAGAGAGAGAGAGACGTAGTGTTTAGCATGGTGTATCAGTATACCAGTGGCAGGAGGTGAAGTGTTTCCTTTGGTGCCTTTGACAGACTGGACCTGCGGGAGGGTGAAGGGCGCAAGGAGATGATTGACCCCAGCATGCGGACGCGCCTGAAGCCTGACCCGAGTGGCGCTCGCCTCACTCTTGATCCATCGCGAGGCTCTGACACCGCCACCTACAAGTGCAGGGTGGATTTTGAAGTGTCCCCCACCCGCTCCACCCTCGTCACGCTCACTGTGTACGGTAAGGAGAACAAGACTAGTTTTCCTTCCTCCTCTTCTCTCTATGTATTTATCTTTATTCATTTATTTCTTGTGTAAGAGAGCTATTGGCCGAGACCAAACTAAAGGTGAGATGCGATGTCAGAAGCCGCTCTTGTAATTACCTGCCGTGAATGTTGTGACGCCCTTCAGGAATGAACATACACAAGTCGTCTCTCGGTGATGTCCTGGAAGTCTTCAGTCAAATTAGGACATTTCCGACACCTCTAGAAGAGAGAGAGAGAGAGAGAGAGAGAGAGAGAGAGAGAGAGAGAGAGAGAGAATGTTCTTTTGTTTAAAAAAAAAACTCTGTTGCTTCCATCAGCTCGAGCAACAAATCTTCAATAGATGATAACCTCTATCACTATCAGGGCAAACATCCTTGATATAGATGATGATTTAACTGAATATTAAAAGGTGCAGGAGCTCGCCACCGCCGGCGCACCCCGTAACACCCCTGCGTCTTATCATCTGCGTCCTCTTCAAAGGGTGTGCGTTGAGCGGCACGGGGCGGCGAGGCGTGACATAGCGACGCCTGATGACCCGTGGCACGAGGTCACGGCCGCGGCGGGAGGGGCCAGGGAGGTGATTTCCTCCTCCACTCAACGCCAAGTTATCGGAAACGTGTGCCGGAGACATGTGGCTTAAGATACTCCAGGTAGAGGTGCGATATGAAGGAGAATATATTGCCCCGCTCCGCCAGCAGACCAGGATGTCGATAGATGCGCCACCAAACCCTCAAACTTCCTCGCTAATATTATGTGATGACGCTGCCCAGCTAAGCTGTGGGAGACGAAGAAGGAAAGGGAGAGGGAGAGGGAGGAGGAGGATCTCGGCACCACCCACCATACATACACACGCACCTCATTTAATCTTCCGCACCAAGACAGTTTATTTATTCATATGCCGAGCTGTGATTACTACTGGGATTTGTAATGGATAGCATCCGGAGCTTCCATATCTTCCTCCCATACATAGATGAAGGTAACGTATCTCCGTGTGTCATGAGGCACCATTCATCAGCTGTGTTGCTGTGTTGCTGCTTTTGATGGACACAGCACGACACTCATACTGAAGGTCTCTCTCTCTCTCTCTCTCTCTCTCTCTCTCTCTCTCTCTCTCTCTCTCTCTCTCTCTCTCTCTCTCTCTCTCTACCAGGTGAAATCGTTCATAACAAATAGAAAACATTAAAGAAAATTTTTGGTCGGGTTTAACTTAATTTGGTCTTTTTTCTTCCCAGGATGAGGATAAGGAAAGATACTCGCGTTGCTTAAACACTCTTAAGTCCGTGGCAGCATTTTAAGACACTTTTATCTTTCCCAGGAGCAGCGTTTCTCTAAAAAGAATATAATGCATTTTTCCGCTGCGTTAATCTCTCCTCTTTTAGACCCGGGCGGTGCAGGTGAAGAGCGAGGCCGGAATATAAAGGCAGAGTAGAACTGGGGTGCTTACTGTTGCCGCGAGGGGTAATTTTTGACTCACTTTTCCTACCACTTAATGCCTCGACTTCAGGGTAATTGTAAAGGTTCTCATAGTGTTTCGCTACATTGCTTTGTACTTTTTAAATATTCTTCCGCCACATTTGTTAGGTTATGGATGTTTTTTTTCTCTCTCTCTCTCTCTCTCTCTCTCTCTCTCTCTCTCTCTCTCTCTCTCTCTCTCTCTCTCTCTCTCTCTCTCTCTCTCTCTCTCTCTCTCTCTCTCTCCACTGACACAGAGGGAGTAATAAGGCGTGGGAATACGAAGCTGGCTGGGTAGTAAAACACACGCCTGCAGCCATCACAGTGGTTCACGAGGCTGTGTACAAGGCGCAGGTAATGAGGTGCGGTGGGTGAGCGTGGCGGCGTCTGCGTGATGGTGCTGGATACATTTAAGTGCCCTGTCTCGTGTTCAGAGATGCTGCCTTCTACTTGGGCTTTTCTCTTTCTGTATGGAGTATATGGAAGTTTTGGATGTAGTGATAGGCAGCTCATTGTCTTAGTGAGGTAGAGGCTAAAGATTCACGGTTCAATTCTCCTTTATAAGTCTTCAATATGTTATACTCAGCTTATATTGTTTCCTCTCTTTTTCGTTTGTTTAATTCTCTCTCTCTCTCTCTCTCTCTCTCTCTCTCTCTCTCTCTCTCTCTCTCTCTCTCTCTCTCTCTCTCTCTCTCTCTCTCTCTCTCTCTCTCAAAAAGGATCTTCGCCATGCATACAGATTTTTGTTCACTTCACGAATTTTCTTCTTTATTTCCATATCCGCTGTTTTTTGTACCAAAGAAAAACATGAAACCTTCCTCCTGTGTGGGTAATAACTGCCCGTTGCTTGGCTGCGTGGGTCGCGTGTGGCTCATTCAGGACATCAGGACACATTCAGGACTTGCTGTGGCTGGACACGTTCTGCACATCTCCGTGTGGCTCAAAATGGCGAGTTTTTCTTTTTGGTGTCAGTGTTTGGAGGCTGAGGTGGTACTGAGGCGGCACTGTGG
Organism: Portunus trituberculatus; assembly: GCF_017591435.1. Lineage (NCBI taxonomy): Eukaryota > Metazoa > Arthropoda > Malacostraca > Decapoda > Portunidae > Portunus > Portunus trituberculatus. The sequence continues at coordinate 21,399,816 of NC_059268.1, read as the reverse complement.
CTCAAAGGGAATCATCACAAATGCTGCCGCCCACACACTCCACCACGGGCTTCATATATAGTAGTACCACCTACACACACACACACACACACACACACACACACACACACACACACACACACACACACACACACACACACACACACACACACACACACACACACACACACACACACACACACACACACACACACACACACACACACACATCAACACTTGATAGCACAACGCACACATTCCTCCACGTATAAAATGCATCATTGTGTTTGTGTAATTGAAATAGCATTGTGCCGCCAATGCATTTATATGCATTGAGAGGGAAAGGTTTGGCAATATGTAATTAAATCAGGAATGTAAAAGGTGGTGTCGATAAAATAAATAACTAGGTGTTCAGTGCGTGTGGGAGGGGTTGGAAGGGGTGGGGGACATGGGAAGGCGTGGCACGTCTGTTGGTGTATTCACCGGCTGGTTCTGCCTGGTAGGGGATGATCCTGGCAGCTGTTTTCCCAGTTCTCACGTAGCATTTAGTTTACTCTTGGAGACTGAGGGAGGAAACGAGCTGTGAAATTTGTTCCTTCTTTGTGTCGCAGTCACGTGTAATATTGTGTGCATTACACAAGAGTGATGACTGAAAGAGTGGAAGCATACGCAGCTCTCATTGGTTGCAGCGTGATGCCATGTAAGTGCGAGGCAGTCTGTAATCTTGCTGAGTGGGACGGACCTCCGGGATTGGGAGTGCGTGGCTCCAGACCTGTGTGAAAGTGAGTGTTCACCTGGAGGTGGCTGTGTTTAGTATGCCCGAATACGAAGCTTGTTATGATTTGGGTTTCAACTACTCATACTTAAAAGCTTTGGTATGATGGAACAGTCTCTGACGCGACCATTCTCCCCACTGGCCGCACACCAGCCATGTATCACCTTGCAGTGCTTGTAGTCTGCTGAAATACTCCTCGTGGCTCCTTTGCTTGTCTCTGGAGGACTCCATCTAAGGCTGTGGTTTGTGGGATCTTCCAGGAATTATATTATAACCATTCTTTATTGTAGGAAGGTATGCTTTGCCTTGCCTCGTCTCCGCCCCACCTGCACTGTACAAGTGAAAACTTTCGTGCTATGGTGCCGACACACAATGGTGGCACACACACACACACACACACACACACACACACACACACACACACACACACACACACACACACACACACACACACACACACACACACACACACACACACACACACACACACACACACACACACCTCTATAAACAAAGGGATGGATAGAGAGGAAGGGAGGAACTCGACATAAATCTCTGTGACTTATGTTGTGGCAAAACAATTGTTGAGGCACAGTATCCACGTCAGCTGGTGTGGAATGCCAACACGCGATACGCACTCTCTCCTCGCCCCTGCCATTGCTGCCTCGACGACACACCCACCACTTTAATGCTCACACGCCTGGAGGAGAGAGAGAAAAGAATGCACCACCGCCACCACTACCACCACCACCACCAGTACCAACAACAACAACAACAACAAGACCTCTTGGACAATTTCTCTCTTACCGCCTGACGACATACACTCACCTACCGAGGACACACCACGCTTCTCTCGTTCGCCTCTCGCTAATCCTTCACTCAGGGAAGGAATCCCCCTTGTCTGTCCCGGACACTGGCTGGCCCGGAAGAGCCTGTCACCTCCCAACAGATACTAACAGGATGGAAAGGGCATTCCTTGTGAAATTGATGGCCCCTCGAGACTACCGCGCCGCGTCCAGTGTTCTGTGGACGTTTGGGTTAGCTCGCCAAAGTGTCTGTGGCTTAGTCATTTTCTTTCAATTTCGTATGGTCCTTTCCCTTACAAAATAGATAAATGAAATGGAGAAATAAGTGAATGAAAAATCAAATAAGACCTGTCAATATTCGCCTAGTATATATCTTTTGATATTACGGTAGGTATTTGAGGCAAACATGAACGTTGCTATGTGATATATCTTGAATTTAAAGTAGGAAAGAAGTTGCTAGATTTTTTAAAGCTCCCTTTTGATTTGGCCAAATATTTCCACACCACAGCACAAGTTGGCCCCGCCTCGTGCCTCATCTAAGACACTAAGTCAATATTGCTTCTCCTCTCAGGCCTTCCTTCTTTCCTTTCCACCTAATTTTTAAGGGCTACTTCTTAACTTTCATCAGATGCAAGGCGGATGATTAATAGTAAAAATGTAAATACTGGTAAATGATAATTCTCTCTCTCTCTCTCTCTCTCTCTCTCTCTCTCTCTCTCTCTCTCTCTCTCTCTCTCTCTCTCTCTCTCTCTCTCTCTCTCTCTCTCTCTCTCTCTCTCTCTCTCTCTCTCTCTCTCTCTCTCTCTCGATATATTATATTCCCCACCATCTCTTCAAGCAGTAGAGTTTTTCTTCAATGTTCCCTCTCCCGTCTGTCGTCGAATCTGGTGGCGCGTTATGGCAGCTTCCTTGCTCTTCTACGCGTCTCTTGCTGAACCGTAAAGCACCGTCATGAATTCCCTCTAGCTCGTCTGTCTCCTCCTTTACCCATTCAGCAAAGCCTCCGCCTTGACGCCACCCGTCACTAAGGCCCACTTGTGGCCGGGCAGCTCTCCGCCCCTCCGCGCCTCACCTTCACGCTCGTCTCAGCCGTCTTTTTTTCACTCCAGGCAAATATTGGTCTTTTTTTTTTTTTTCAGACTGTAAGCATGAAGAGGCTTTGAAATTTCGTAAGCAAATATTTACTGTGTGCGTACATACGTGTGGATGGATGAATTATGGACGCAGGATGTAGGCAGCTAAGAAAGTAGACAGGTCACATTTTAGGTACGTGAGGGGAACACGTTCCCATCGAATGATCCTACACACATTGAGTCACAGCTCTGCACAACCCGGTCTGATGATCGTAGTGTGTCGAATTCCTTTGAAAAATACACAGGGAAAAGTTGTCATTAAACAGTTGATACTATTGGAATTTATATTTGGTTTGCATTTTTTATAAACTTTTTTTTTCAAGTGTTAGTGATAATATAATGTGTATGTGTGTGTGTGTGTGTGTGTGTGTGTGTGTGTGTGTGTGTGTGTGTGTGTGTGTGTGTGTGTGCGTTTCAGGGAGCGTTGTCGTTGTCATTCATGTTGTTTTTGGTGGTGGTGGTTGTGGTGATGGTGGCGGTGGTGGTAGTCTCTTCGGTGTCGCTGCTTTTTCTTCAGGGTTTAAATGTGTGGGAGGAAAGGTGCAGACAGAACAGCTGCGGGCAGGAAGGAGGGAGAGAGGTCGGCCAGCGTGCAGAAGGAGCAGAGAGGGAAACCAGATTCTGAAGTAGAAAATTAATATGAGAACTTGAGACGCAATCAGAAGGGGAGCATATGTTTATGGAGCTATTATGTTGCGCGCTTCACTCTCAAATTATAAAAGAAAGTGAGCTGGGGATGCACGGCACACTTTCCTGCTTCGTGGCGTGCTGTGAAGAGGCACGATTTGTTACTTAACCCACGTGTGTTCTCTCTCTCTCTCTCTCTCTCTCTCTCTCTCTCTCTCTCTCTCTCTCTCTCTCTCTCTCTCTCTCTCTCTCTCTCTCTCTCTCTCTCTCTCTCTCTCTCTCTCTCTCTCTCTCTCTCTCTCTCTCTCTCTCTCTCTCTCTCTCATTAAACAGACCAACAGATCACACTCATTCTTCAGTAGCAATATTATATCACCATTAGTACATGCGGGCTCTGAATAAATACTGGCACGCGAAGGTAAACACGTGATGCATCTCCGCCACCCAGGATCTGTCTGTCTGATTGGAGGTACTAATGAACGGGTGTGTTATAATGCCCGTTGTGATTAATTGCGCGTCACTGTTGCTACATAATTTACAGAACCAGAAAGAGAGAGAGAGAGAGAGAGAGAGAGAGAGAGAGAGAGAGAGAGAGAGAGAGAGAGAGAATGGGGGAAAGGTATAGAGTATTCTGGCTTCCTTTCGTGATTCACTATGAGCAACCTAACATTCAAGCCACAAATAGTAGGAGTCACGGTTTACTTGTCCTCTGCCAGTGTTCATCTTCAGTAAACACAAGACAGTGGGACAAAATAAATAACTGTTAGTGTCTTGCAGTGTTTCAATGATGCTAAGATGGCGTCTATGAGCTGAGAGTCCCTTGTGTTGCCTTCGTGGTGAGCAGATTGTGGCGTGTGTGGAGGGGCACTTGGTAGCCGCGACGCAGCCCAGCCCCCATTGCTTCATTAATTAATTAAGCCATCAGTTATCCCCGCGTGGCGTCACACAGCAGGTTTTCAGTGTCTGATACGTTTGATTGGCGTGGCCAGAGAAGCAAGCACATATAACATAACAATGCTAATTCTAACCCTGCTCTGTTCATACTGCTCTGAAAGGCTTTGACCGGCAGGGATCAGTGAAGGAAGGCATCGCAGTGTTTATTGGGTTTTGTTATAATGAAGCATAATAATGAGTGTGTATTCAGTAGCTGTCCCAAATACAATGAAATACTTTACTCACACGTGAACTGCTCTAATAGTTGAAGTTCGGTTATGCTAACTAGGTACTGATCACTTGCAATGTAATATTTTATCTATTTATTTACTTATGTATTTTCATTTATTTTCTTAAGTAAAAAAGGAACAGTTGATGAAAAGTTGTATTGTGCTGGGAAGCGATACACCAACTATTACTTCTCTTCATATGCGATTTTACCACGACAAAGTTTTATGTTTACCGAAGAGTATTGTTCACAAACGAGCAAAGTTGTAAGAGGGACGCGTGAAGTTATTATTAGTCTGTTAACACTTCAATGTCGACAAACACTAATAATCGCAAATGGAATTGTTCGCTTCTGCTCCAAGAAGGCGAACACAGTGACTGAGAAGTCATTTAGCGAATATCATGCAGCAGAGCCATGGCGGGGAACAGTGCAGCTGACACACTAGTGGCGAGGGATCCGTAATAGCAGTGATATCAAACCATGCAGTGATGCAACATGCTAGTGTGAGGGAAGGCAAGCAAGAGTCACATCAACTTTTCTTGGACAAATAAAAAAAAAATGATAATCTCATGATGCAATTTTGTTATGAAAGGAGTGCGAATGACCACCACGCTGATAAGTTAGCAAGAAGCACACCATGCATAATGAACACAACGATGAGTGAGTGGACGGGAGTGAAAGCCTCAGAGACAGCAGAACACTTACTACTTCAATGAAGGCTTCCAGCGCTAGATAAGATACAACAACGCTTCAGCTGAGCATTATCTTTATGAAGAATAGACTAGTGTGTAGCAGGTTCACAGTGGCGGGATTTGACACGCTGCTGGCACTCTCGCGAATAGCAGGAACTGTGTTTGTTATATGCAGATGTCTTTTGAAGCATTTCAGGGTAAAATTTCAAGTATTGATTAGTGAATTATGGGAATTGTGTTCACCTTTGCTTCACACACACACACACACACACACACACACACACACACACACACACACACACACACACACACACACACACACACACACACACACACACACACACACACACTAGTGGAGAGAGATTATGCAGAAAAGAGAGCATCAATCCTGACTCCAGCATTATGTAACCCTCTCCTCCCATTGAGTGTCCCTCACACATATGTAATCTTTCTTGTCCTGACGCTGCTTCTGTTTCACCGGATGCTCTCTCCCCAGGATCCTTCAAGCCCTCCAGACTACCCTTCAACTTGTCCTTACCCTTTCCCTATTCAACCCACCCTTATATGCTCACTACCCGGCGAGTTCATCCCTCTCAATGTCCATCCACACCAGGTCTCCTCCTCCATCTCTGTTAGTCTTCCTTAGCTGTGGCCTAATCATGTTCTATCACCCTCAAGGAATTATTACAACTGTCCTCATTCCTTTAACACCTTCACGTCATTGCACTCAGCTTTTTTTCTTGCCACTGCACCTTTTCGTCCCAGTCAGCACTCCAGTGACGTCTTCCTCTTCCTCCTCATCCACGTCAAACTTTTCTCCTTGCACCATTCCAGCAGTTCTTTTGCACCTCAACATACATTCTTTCTCATCTCTCTAACCCTCTCTTTCCTCCGCATGCGTTCTTCACACCGGCAAGTCCTCACGCCTCCTCGTACTGTCGGTGTCCTCGTCACCTCCCAGCGGACCGCTCCTCTCCTTCGTGATCTTCAATGCAAGCCAGAGCTTGTGTGTTACTATTCTGCGCCTTTTCCGGCGTGTTGCTTCCCAGTGCCTCGTGTTCGGCCCCGATGACCTGGAGGGCTCTCGAGGCTCCTCACTCGCTCCCCGCCAGTCTTCCGCGCCCTCTCGCATTGACCCAACACTGGTAACGAGATCCCATTATGTGCCCGCCCGCCTAATAACCTCGTTATGTCCTTAAAGTCTTGTAATTATAACTGGAAAGAACAAACCCCCAAACGTTGGTTTAGTCCTCATTAACATTGTTCTCGCGGTGCAATTATCAAGATCGAGGCTGCCCGAATGACACCCCTTCTCCGGAGAGCCTCATTAACCTCTTATAATTACCACGAAGCCCAGGTAATAGCACCGATGTGTTTTCCACGCTAATTATGTCTTCACCTCCCTGGCCAGACGCTCACCCGGCGACGTGATAACGGCCACGAGAAGAGGGCGGCCACGGCGAGGCAAGGGTGATGATGACTGCATGGCTGGCTTCACCACCTCACCACACACACCTGTGCTTACGTCTTATACACTCATAGTGCATTCTGGCAACAACCAAACTACACACCTGTGCTGGGCGGCTGGGAGCATTAAGGTGCTGCGCTGTAGCTCACTTCAGTGAATGGTCGATGAAAAAAGGCAGGGTATAAAATATATAAAAATAAAATAAAAAAATCCGGTAGAGGGATTAAGTTATAAAATAACGCGTTAGGGAGAGAGAGAGAGAGAGAGAGAGAGAGAGAGAGAGAGAGAGAGAGAGAGAACACACACACACACACACACACACACACACACACACACACACACACACACACACACACACACACACACACACACACACACACACACACACACACACACAGAGAGAGAGAGTTCCTGGCTGGGATAAAGAGGAGAGTCTCAAAAGAAATATAGTTGTGCCTCATTTTCTTTTCTTTCTTTATGAGGTAGAATAATGTGTCCTCGAAGCCAGGTGGCTTTAGCGCTGAGCTGGAAAGTGTTCAAGTTTTAAAGAAAGCACAGAAAGTGTTGGAATTTTGAATGTAAGCAAAGACTAGACCGCTGAGGGCTTTATGTTGTGGGCTGTTGGTGTAGTGGCGCGCGGCACTGAAGGTGGAATGATGGAGGCTGACAGAAAAGCACAATAGATCAGATCTGAAGTGGTGGAGGAAGTAGAAGAAAACTGAATTTTTTTTCTTAACTATTTAGTACTGATTACTTAGTGAGTGAGTTTAGGGAGGTGAAATATATTTGTGTTACAGATTGGGAATGTTGTATGCACGTATTTCTACTGTTCTACAACGGAGCAGATATTTTCACCGTGCTTTCAGCTTCACCTGCATAACACTCGTACATATTTGCCCCATCCTGCATTCCTCTCTTTCTTCTTTACTTACGACATTCCAGTATTTGAACACATGCAAACTCCTCGCGGCTTATGTGAGGCTCGAGACGCTGAGAAGGATTGACTCTGGAATTTGTGTAGTATTCTGTGTTGTTCCTCGTATCTTCGTGTTTTTATGTACCTTGGTTCCATGTGACTTGTGGGTGGAGGAAGCCAGATCGGGAGGCGCTCGCGTGCATGAAGTCTTGCATGCGTCTGTGTGTTCATTGTTTGTAAGGGAATGTGACAGTGGAGAGTATTGGAATTTTGTCGAGCGAGACTTTGATATGTGTAAAGAGAGTGAGGGAAAGATTCGTATCCCTTCAGGTTTTCACTCACATGCTGTGAACATTCTCCAGAGCCATAAAGAAATAACCCACATCTATTTCACACTGAAAAATAGCCACGCTGCTCAGGTAACGACCCGGACGCTTTTATGTGCGTGTCATCTGTGTGTGGCATGCAACAAATGAGGCGTCGAGTTCATTTCACAACTACTGCATCGTTAGCAATGTTTTTCCTTTCAGTCTCGTGTATATCTCATTTGTTTGAAGTTTTATCCCATTAGCTTTAGTCTGCGTTCGTCCATTTGTGTGTGTGTGTGTGTGTGTGTGTGTGTGTGTGTGTGTGTGTGCACTACACTTGTCCTCAGTCTGTCTCAAGTTGAGTTGATTTCCCGGCTGTCCTGGTGCTCTTCCGGGAACAATTAGAGGTGAGTGATGAGTGCCGCGCCTCGACCACTAATGCCTTGGCTGATACTCGCTGTTGCTGTCACTGTTGTTGTTGCTGTGTCTCACCATAAACATGTCATCGTTATAGCTTTGTGTGTGTGTGTGTGTGTGTGTGTGTGTGTGTGTGTGTGTGTGTGTGTGTGTGTGTGTGTGTGTTTATGTATACTAAACTATGAAACGATAGTCTTCCTATAGATCATTATACACACTCACCATCCTCATCACCACTTCCATATACCTATGAGCCACACACCACATCACATATAGACCATGTCCACACTCACTCCACTACACACCACCCCTGCAATACCCAGACACTGCCACACGCCACTAGTCACCAAGCCCGTCCTTCCCCGCAGTGGTGCCGCAGCGACTGGTGCTCCTGGACAGTAGTTCTAATCCTGTCCACGGTGGAGTGTTGAGGTCACTGATCGAGGGTGACCCGCTGACCCTGTACTGCATCGCATCGGGGGGTGAGTACTCATTGTGTGTATTGGGTCTGTGATGGGTGTGTTGGATGTGTAATGGGAACTGGGACAGTGTTCGTTACTGTATCAAGTATTGCATCGGATGTGGGCCCGTATTCACAAACGCTTTGCTCTCTCAACATGCACGACTGTCTATCAAAAGCATTTCGCCAGTTAACATTGTAGAAATTTTGTCAATCTAACTCTAGAATCACAAAAACACATATGAAAATCAATGTAGCTTCAACAAGGGCCTTTTGAAAATAGTGGATGTGAGGTTAAAAATGTTGCAGAATACGGGCCCTGAGAGTGTGTTGGGTGTCAGGTAAGTGTTGCGTTCCATCATCCATACCCGCCCTCACGCTCCTTGCCTTCCCATCAGGTCCTATCAGGTCATCAGTAGTTAGTTACCTTAATTGGGGAGGTTTTCTTTTTTGGTGCTGTTTTTGCTCCTGATAATTACTCTAACTTTACCTGCGGGACGAGCAAAGTTAGCTTGGCGTCCTCCTAAATCTTGCATAATAACACTTTATCTTCGCTCTCCGTTCCCACATCTCCTACACGTTCCTCTTTCGCCCTCATTCTTCCTTCCCCTCTTTCTTCCCTCCTAGTTTCCGTCCTCAACTTTTCTCATTTTTCCCACCCTTCAATTGACCATTTTTATTCTTTCTTCTTCTTAGTCGTCAACTGCATCCATTTTCTCCCTTTTCTCTTATTTTCTTTCGTCTCTTAAACTTTCTCTTTTCACACACACACACACACACACACACACACACACACACACACACACACACACACACACACACACACACACACACACACACACACACACACACACACACACACACACTAGTATAAAAGAAATTAATTTATACTTTTGGGTGTAGGCAGATGAACATAATCCTTTCCTAGTGGAGAGTGATCGAGCCAAGCCTTCAAACTGCTGACCATTGTAATTCATTTAATTTCTTTATAAAATGTTTCAAACTCTTCTCATTAGGAAGTTTTCCTGATGTCTATTTAATCACACTCCCTTTGTACGTGTGCGTTCGCTGGATCGGATCCCGTTAAGGACGATCTGCTGGGTTACTAATTTCTTTCTAAACTTTGTCTTGATATTTTTTATTGGAAGACAGACGTTTCAAGCTGGTACGATGAAAAAAAAGTAAAAGACATTTTGCTATAATCTTGTATTAAAAAGTAATAAACAAAATTCCAGCTACTAACTTTTCTACAAAGTCTCTTTTAGTAATCTTACACAACTGCCAACAACAGGAAGCGAGAACACACCACCGCTTGGCTCCTCAGCTGTTAGGTGAAGCTCCCTCAGCATGTTGCTTCCCCTTTCCTGTACTACTTCATGAAGCCTTGACCAGAAATACACCTGCCGGAAACACTCCATTTATACCTTACGTCTTATCCACAACGGGCTGAGCTGAAAATTCTATTCTATTGTTCCACCAAGAGAGAGAGAGAGAGAGAGAGAGAGAGAGAGAGAGAGAGAGAGAGAGAGAGAGACGCGCGCGCACACACACACACACACACACACACACACACACACACACACACACACACACACACACACACACACACACACACACACACGTGTCAGGTCTCATTATTCATTCAGGTTTAATATACGACGTAAAATTCACTGGAAAAAGAAAGGGCACATTAAACTTTATCAAATGGAGACACGTGTGGAAATTTGACAAGGAAAAATTAGGCCAGTGATGAAGTGAATAAATTGTGACATGAAATATTATAATAAAAAATGTAAATATAACAAAGTGTGGGAACACAATAAGGATGAATAAGGCAGACACTGCAAAGAAAAAAATGTCTGTAAGGAATTCAGTCATAAACATTAAGGAACATTAATGTAAATTGAACAGATAATTATAAGGGAAAAGTAACGTCATGGATCCACACACACACACACCAATATAACGTTTTCCTACCCATACACTATAGCTTTTCCTCCTCCTCCTCCTCCTCCTCCTCTTCTTCACAGGGCTGGTGTATATTATGAATCTTTGTTGAATATGTTAATGGTAAATCATCATATATTTAGCACAAACACTACTACCACCACCGCCACCACCACTATTACTAATACCTCGCTCCCGCCACAACACTGCACAACTAAAACGTGAACGGTACAAGGTGAAAAGTTTATATTGGAAAGGAAAATAATTGATGCTCTGTTTAGAATCGAATCATCACCATTTAACGCAAAGATAGTAATACATTTTACACTCGGAATGGGCAAGGGGAATCGAAAATTAACGTGCAATGCGATTCTTGTTCCCCTTGTGCGTGAAACTATTTCAATTCATCCGTATATCATATTGATGACATTTCAGATTACTGCCGTATTTTGTAAGCGTCCCCTTGCTAATCGGATTTGACTGTTGTCCCACAAATTACTTGATTAATCATCATATATTGCTTTCCCTCCCCCTTTGAGCAAACACACACACACACACACACACACACACACACACACACACACACACACACACACACACACACACACACACACACACACACACACACACACACACACACACACACACACACACACACACACACACACACACACTGATTGCTGCGCTTCCCAGCATCTGTTTCTTAATTCAGAGAACCTCCCGCCACTGCCAGCGCTGTCACGTTCTGCCACTTTATATTGTTTTTGCACGGAATTCTCATGAATAAATCACATTTTTTTGCGACTAATTAAACTTTTCTTTCCCTTCTTCCTTTTTGCGTTCCTGTTAATTCAAAATAATTGTAATTCCTTTTCACTCCTCAGTCTTCTCCTTATAGTAGGTGGTCACCTTCCCTTTCCTTGTCATTTACATATTCATGCGTGCTCACCTCCATCCTCCTTCCCTTTATATTTGCACTTGATCCTGCTCTTTCAACGCTCCTTTCTCTCTCTTCGTTTTATATATCTGTTTTATTTCCCTATTGCTACAAAATGTCCCCATTGTTTCAGCCTCTCTTTTTCCTTCCTTAAAAAGAAAAAAAAAATTTATCCGAGGTCAGCATTCCTTGTTTCAGCGTTCCTTTTTTTTTTTTCTTTTGAAGTCAGTCCCGACGGTCTCTGTTTAGTTAGTTTTTCCTCTTTCTCTTTACCTCCCCTCCCTTCCTATCCTCCTTCCTGCCTCTCTTCCTTCCTCTCATCCCTTGCCTCTTCCGTTCCTCTCACCCCTCAGTCGTTCATCTTTGACTTCCCTCCCTGTCTCCTGTCCTTTCTTCTCGTTGACTCTTCTAATTCTTCCTCTTATCTCGTTTTGCCTGTCTCCTTTCTTTTTGTCCATTTTTGTCTTTCTTCCCTCCTAACTTCTCATCCGGCATCGTTTACCTCTCTCTCTCTCTCTCTCTCTCTCTCTCTCTCTCTGGTAAACTCGTCACTACTCTCCCTCTCTGTCTCTCTCCGCCAGGTCGGCCGCCGCCAGAGGTCACGTGGTGGAAAGGGACGCAGTTGTTGTCTAACCGAAGCGTGACGGTGGGCGAGGACGGCACACTGCTGGCGTCTCACGAGGAGGGCGACGAGCAGGTGCTGACGATGGGCGTGGGTGTGGGGGTGCGCTACGTGCGGACGGTGCTCAACATCCCCGCCCTCACCAGAGACTACGCCCGCGCCAACATCACCTGCCGGGCTTCCAACAACAACATCACTGAACCACTTCGTGCCTCCCTCTTCCTCGAGCTCTACAGTGAGTACCGCCTGTGTGTGTGTGTGTGTGTGTGTGTGTGTGTGTGTGTGTGTGTGTGTGTGTGTGTGTGTGTGTGTGTGTGTGTGTGTGTGTGTGTGTGTGTGTGTGTGTGTGTGTGTGTGTGTGTTATTATTTGCATTTCGTTTTGCCGTTCATATTTTATTTTCTTGTTTGTTCTATTTTTTCTTTTGTTTTTCTTGTCATTTTTACTGTTCTTTCCTGCCTCCTCTTTCTGCATTTTACTAATCATTATGTTATTGCTGCTTTTTTATGTGTGTGTATGAGGGTGATTGGAGACCGGGGCGTTGCTACAAGACTACAAGCATGGTCTTGTTTGCTCTTGTTTCCACCGCACCAGTATATTCATATTTTGTATTTTTCAGTGCCTTTCGTTAATGTATTGACAACAATCTATGTAAGGTTTTCAGCGTAAGTTGTTCATGATTCCAAGGTGAACGGTATTAGCTTAGAAGACAGTTTTCATGAAATATGTGCGAGAAGATTTCAAATTATAGAAATAGAACAGTAAGAATATTGACACGGCTGACTCTGTGTGTCAGTGTGCCCACTGCACATGTGTAGGCCTCTCTCTCTCTCTCTCTCTCTCTCTCTCTCTCTCTCTCTCTCTCTCTCTCTCTCTCTCTCTCTCTCTCTCTTCTTTTCAAATAGGAGGAAAGACAGACAGAAATCTGCTCCATTCACTTATTTATCTTGCACTGAGGAGCAGAAAAATTAAAGTTATGAAGAGACGAGTGGTAAATACAGATACTTTTAATGTTGTACTTTCTATTTGCATATTCAATATTGAATGAAAAGTAAAAAGGAAAGTCTCACTCTTCTGGTGAGATTTTGCGAAGTGAATTTCTGATTCTGGCTGGCGCGAGCTGACCACTGCCTGCACGCCTGCTGGATTACGTAGCAGCACGGCAGCACCACGGCAGCACCATGGAGAGGTGGAGATATGTTGTGCATATTATCTTGTGTTGTTTATAAATTTTCATGATAAAAGGAAATCACATTACAGAATATATGAATAAGTAAGTAGATAATTAAATGATAAATGAGCTGGCCTGGAATGGCCCCCAGCAGAATGTCAGCAGCTCAGTGACTCGCTGGACACGCGGAAGTAATGTTTGACCATTATTCATAAAACTCTCCAGGCTGCATACATAATGAGTACATTATATCATTCACATTGTAATTGTTATCTAAGTGGAATGATGTTTCTACCAGAGAGAAGGTTAGTCACTATGTCCCGGTCTTATCTTTCTGTTTCCCTTCCCGAACGTAGCGCTGGGAATGGGAGAGTCTTGTGTGTGTGTGTTTCACTGTTTGATCTCCTGCAGTCTCTGACGAGACAGCCAGACGTTACCCTGCGGAACGAGCTCAGAGCTTATTATTTCCGATCTTCGGATAGGCCTGAGACCAGGCACACACCACACACCGGGACAACAAGGTCACTACTCCTCGATTTACATCCCGTACCTACTCACTACTAGGTGAACAGGGGCTACACGTGAAAGGAGACACACCCAAATATCTCCACCCGGCCGGGGAATCGAACCATGTGTGTGTGTGTGTGTGTGTGTGTGTGTGTGTGTGTGTGTGTGTGTGTGTGTGTGTGTGTGTGTGTGTGTGTGTGTGTGTCAGTGCGTCAGCCTTTGATGTGTGATGTGTTGGGATGTCAGTGTGCAGCGCGTCCTGGTGCAGTGCTATGAGGGCTTCTGAGGACGATGTACCTTCCTTTATGGCCTCTTGACTGACTGTGGACGCTGCATCTTTAGGACACACACATTTGACAGGCGCTGGATAAAAGGAACTTTAGCGTAAGAGGATGACTGCGAGGGCTGTTGCTTGGCCTACCCGATACTGTTAAGCCACCGCTGCTGCTGCCGTAGTGTTCAAAGCTTGGTAAACACCCTTGTCATCAGTCAGGCTTGATGTAGTCACCGTCATCTTGGCCTGGTCTGGCTGCTCCCCTTCAAGAGGCGACCCACAACCACCGCCACATTGCGCGCAATGTGGCAACCAATCTACACTCATGAATGGATGCATGAATTGACTCATGTTAGTTGTGTATTGCAATAGTGTAAACATCCACTACTGACACCACGAGTCTATTTCATTGCTCATTTTTAAACTAATTTATTCGTTTATTGTTCATTATTTCCGATTGCATCATGTAAAAGGTCTGTTTGTCATCGACCCTTGGCCCCGCCTTGGAGCTGTTTCCGCTCTGTACTGCTAGAGAAAGAGAGAGAGAGAGAGAGAGAGAGAGAGAGAGAGAGAGAGAGAGAGAGAGAGAGAGAGAGAGAGAGAGAGAGAGAGAGAGAGAGAGAGAGAGAGAGAGAGAGAGAGAGATGGGGGAAGAGATTAGCATAAGATAAGTCCACCATAAGAGGCTTAAATGGTTAGGAGGTCTAGAGAGTAGAAAAAAATGTGTACAGAAAGGAAGATGAAAGAAAAGGAAATGTGGAGTTACAAAGGAAAGGGAAAAAATGCAGAGGGAGAAAGAATTGTTCAATCAGTAAAAGAATAAACAACGCATGAGAATACCAAAAAAAAAAAAAATATTGTGTAAACAGAGGCACAAAGAGAGAGAGAGAGAGAGAGAGAGAGAGAGAGAGAGAGAGAGAGAGAGAGAGAGAGAGAGAGAGAGAGATGCCTTGCAGGGGACAACGACAGCACTTGGCAACGTTGTGAAAAATGTGTTGAGTGACGGAAGGGGAAAGGAAAGGTGTCATAGAGAACGAGAGAAGAGTGATATGTAAATAAAAAAAAAGAATACAAAAACTAAAACTGGAAACACGTGGGACTGACTGTTAAGAGTGACATGTTGATAGAAACACGGTGCTTCAAAAAATAAATAAATAAGAAAACTTTAGAAAATGAAAACAATGGAGGAAAGAAAGATGACGCAGTATTTCAGGTTGATGTAATCCGTGACTCCTGAATTGCCGTAACGCTAAATGATTAACAAGGATTTTAGGATTTCTGTGTAATGATTGTGCTATTGGCAGAGTTGTTTAACCTGTTGAAACGCTTCTTGCTGTTGTCTAACTGTGGGCTTGTGTTGGACTAATCTATGTTATGCTTGGCTAGAGTAAAGTGAAAACACAATATGGTGCCAATCTGGTGAGGCTCGCTTCGCATCACGGTACGGACTAGGGAGAAGTTAAGGATGTGTGTTCTCACTCTTGTTTGGGATGAATCTGTAGTGTCAAGATGGCGGTACAGACATCCTCCCTCATCTGGCGTGACTGATGCACTCCTTCCCTTCGTCAGTATTCTTGCTTGACGTGTTTCAAACAGTGTAGCGAGCAGGGCGCGCTCGCGCCCCCTTGCTTCACAGTGAGTAATGGCGGCGGCGTGCACGGGAATGCCTTGCTCTGCGCCCTTTTACCAGTGCCCGCGGCGTCCACATTTTACTTGCAGAACATTGCTTGTCGTGACCAGGCCCTCGCTGCCTCCTATCTCTGTCCAACTTAAGGTGGGATTCACTCCCGGGATTAACAGCGCCGCCCCCACAAGCCGCCCCGTGTCACCCCGCCCCGCGCCGCCCCGCCCCGCACCGCCGCCACCAAAGCAACAGGAATTACCCAGGGAACAAAACAAACAAATAAATAAACTAGATGGTTTTATATTTAATGGCGTTCATTATAGACTATACGCTTATCCTTATATTTTGCTAATGAAACACGGATTTCCATTCTCTCTCTCTCTCTCTCTCTCTCTCTCTCTCTCTCTCTCTCTCTCTCTCTCTCTCTCTCTCTCTCTCTCTCTCTCTCTCTCTCTCTCTCTCTCTCTCTCTCTCTCTCTCTCTCTCTCTCTCTCTCTCTCTCTCTCTCTCTCTCTCTCTCTCTCTCTCTAACTAATAATGAAGTGCAGTAAGGAAGCATCTTGGACCTACTGTGCTGCACGTCACCATTGTCTGAGGAAAATTTATCGTGTGTGAATAATGAATCACATAGGAGGAAAATGTCATAACGCGCCATTTCAACTTTATCGTATCTTTTTAGGAACAACGATCAACCAAGAAGTTTAGGAGTGGTTTGTTTCCCAGAGCTTTGAACGGTGTGTGTGTGTGTGTGTGTGTGTGTGTGTGTCTGTGTGTGTGTGTCAGTGGCTGGAGGTAGGGAAAGGGCATGGACAGACGGTCGAAGGAGAGTTCCGCAAACAAAACACAGGCAATGAGACGCTGAGTTGTGGACGCATAACTGGTAGAAAGCTTTTAAAGTTGCTTCAGCGAAAGTCAAACGGGTGGGCGTCCACACACACACACACACACACACACACACACACACACACACACACACACACACACACACACACACACACACACACACACACACACACACACACATTTCCCTGGCACGTTTCATTCTGTACCTAATTTTCATTTGCTTTCATCCTGAATGCCGCGACACGCTGAGCCTTTCGTGTCCAGCAGAGGAATGTCCAAACCTTTGAGAGAAGCTTCAAAACTTTCACGGCCATTAACTTTAAAATGACATAAAACATCATTTCATGGTTATTTTGACGCCTATTGAGCCGGTGAGGCGAGTTTGGCTCATCCCGACTTGAATTTTTGCTATTAAAACTTTTCGTTCAGCAATGGAGGTCACTTGCAGCGCACAGAAAATCCCTAGACACCAACAAGCCAAACATTCGCCGGAAATGTTTCGAATCGGATGAGCCGCTCCGTCCCTCTCCCCCATTCTCCACCCAACTCTCTCTCTCTCTCTCTCTCTCTCTCTCTCTCTCTCTCAGGAGTAATCGTGGAAAATGAAGGCGTGAGTATATGGAATGTGTGTGTGTGTGTGTGTGTGTGTGTGTGTGTGTGTGTGTGTGTGTATAATCGTTGTTGTTATCATCAAGAGTCCCTTTAGCCCTCGTGGCTCTATGTGCGCAGAGACCTTTAAGTTGGTGTCCTCCCTCCCATAGAATTTTTTTTATTTTTTCCCCTTTACTGCAAACCAGGCAAATAAACCACACTGACGAGCGACCCAACCAACGCCCACCACTCCTCGGAAACGGCTTCTCTGCGAACAAGGTCATTCGTTCCCCTCCGCTCCCCACTCACTACTCCCCACTCCCTGTTACTTACAGCATCACTTCCTCCTCCTCTTTACTTCTCTCACTCACCATCACTACCTCGTATCTCCACCTCCACCTCTCCTTTACTTCATCACAGCTTCCCATCTCAGTCCTTCCATTTCTTCCTGTCACATACCTCCCTCCTTTTTCCTTCTCTCTTTCCTTCCCCTCCCATCCTTCACCCCCACCAACCATTCTCGCCTTCCTACAACTGTAAACATTTGAAGCTCATTAACTTAGGCATGCACGGCCACTGTGCCCCAACATTAGGTCGCCTGCACTGTTTTCCTCCTCCTCCTCCTCTTCTTTGTCCTTCTCTCCACCGCCACCACCACCACCACCACCACCACCACCACTCGCTGCCATTAGGAACAACCAACACCTGTGGCAGAGTAGGTCTCCATGTGACTCTCCCTGCGCCTACACACACGCACTTCTCGTTCTTTCCTTGCTAGCATCTGTCCCCTTCAGTACTCGCGTGCACTGGACAGTTACTAAGGAACACAGCCGCCATCACCACCACCACCACTACTCTCCCTATGAATTAAATAC
>NC_059268.1:21324183-21376683 GCF_017591435.1 Portunus trituberculatus | reverse complement strand
TGGTAAGGAAGCGCTCTCTCTCTCTCTCTCTCTCTCTCTCTCTCTCTCTCTCTGTGTGTGTGTGTGTGTGTTCATCCGTTTTTTTTTTTTTTTTTTTTTTTTTTGTATCCGGATTTTGACAGGATTAATTTGAGTCAAGCTGGTGATGTCGCGTCTCCCAATACTACTTCGTCATGCGCTTCGCCAAATTTATGTATATATATTTCTCGCACGCACACAATTTGCTTTCCTAATTGGTTCCACGGGGCGGTCAATACTTCTGGCTGGAAAAAAATACTGTCCTCTGTCCTTCCCTTCTGTGTGTATTTCCTCTTCCTGCTAACAATTTTGATGTGTCAGTCTTTTGTGTTACTTTATTGCCTCTAATCTTAAAAGCATTTCTAATATTGTAAGTGATTTACTAGATTTACTTAATTTTTTTCTCTTCTGATAGATATTGAAGTGAATCACCTTGTTCGTTGCGCATCTTTGCGTATGATCAATGACCGTTCTCTATTTTTCTTTTTCCTTTTTTATCTGGTGGACCTACTTTTTAATTTCTGTTTTGTGGTACTTTCTTGATTATAGTACTCTAACTCCTTGGTTGCTGAAAACAATATGACTGTCTTATTGCTATTGATAGAAAAGAGGCTCTGCTCTATCCTCCCCGCAGCGCGCCCGACGTCAGTGGTGATCAAAGCCCCGGCGGACCCGCTGGTGGAGGGTCGTAAGACGCGGCTGGAGTGTGTGGCGGCAGGGGCGTATCCATCCGCCGTCATCTCTTGGGACATGACCATCGCTGGCCGCTCAAAGCTTCTAAAGTCCACGGTGAGTAAAGCCCTACCTGTCCTTTGACCATCAAGTAAACACTTTTCTAAGAGGGACACTGGCCAAAGGCAACAAATCATATAGGAAATAAGACCCACTCAGGTGCCAGTTCCTCAACAATGACTGAAATTTTAGCTAACCCAATTTAGATTTAACCTAACCTAACCAAATCTTTGGCTAAGTATGTAGGTGAACACGTCTCTCCCTTAGCCTGTGAGTGAGTGGTCACACCAACGGACACAGTCCCTTGCCACTATTCTGAAGTAGTAACAGTCTCTCTTGTAACAGTCCTTAGGAATACACGGCATCACTACTCTCTCTCTCTCTCTCTCTCTGCCAGTGAAATGAAAAGTCTTAAACGTCTAAGTAACTACAGATATATATATATATATATATATATATATATATATATATATATATATATATATATATATATATATATACACACACACACTTGTCCACAGACTGCTCAGAGAAGTATCCCTCCAAGCCCCTCACACTGGCCACGCCCTGCGGTCACCTGTCTCTTTTTTCATTGTTGAATTTTTACTCTGTCTTGAATAGAAGGACCACCTCCAAGGGTGCTCATTATAGTATGGCCTTGTGTGTGTGTGTGAGAGAGAGAGAGAGAGAGAGAGAGAGAGAGAGTCGCCACCTTGGAAGCATGTCATTACTCCCCTTCGTCATGAATCATCGCTACTCCTCACTTAGAGACAGCGAGGACTTGTGGTGCAGTTTTTTATTTTTTTTTTATTTATACCATGTGGGCTTTTCACGGGAATTTCTGGGCTAAAGGGGATACTTTTTAGGGTACCTCCTATCTCAAAGCCCACCCGCTAGGAAACCGTTGCCCTGAGTGAGGAAGCCCAACCTGCACTCAGACCGTGGACAGGATTCGAACTCGTGCGCTTGGAGACCCCTCGGATCCCAAAGCACGCATGGTTCCACTGTACCACGGCGGTCCTAATCATTTATCAGCTTGGTGGTGGAAATTTTCATAGGGTAGTGACGAAAGTCTACCAGCGTGTGTGTGTGTGTGTGTGTGTGTGTGTGTGTGTGTGTGTGTGTGTGTGTGTGTGTGTGTGTGTGTGTGTGTGTGCAGGAAGGACGCGAGCCTTTGTGTGGGCAGCGGGGGGCTGCCTTCCTCGCCCCAATAAGCTGAAGAGCGATAGACTTCAATAGATATTTTGGTGTGGCGGCGGACGGGCAGGCGCGGCGAGAGGCTCCCGCCCTTTTGTTGGGCTTTCCTCTTATTCCTCAGTGGAGATTTTCCCCTTTCTTCTTTTCTCCCTTCTTGCTGCCTTTATCTTTTTGCTTTTGTTACTAAAATTTGTCTTCCTTCATAAAAAAAAGATTTTCCCTGTTGTTCCACTTCTCTTCCTCCTCTCGCCACGAGCAGCGCCACCACTGCACACGCTACTCCACCAGACAATGCTGGGGGCGCACACTTCTCCTTCTCAAGGCACGGTTTTCCCTTTCCCTCACACCACACACGGCCTTGGTGAGGCTGCCACTGTTTATGATCAAATGAATTTTTTTGCGTCAATTTTATGACTTCAATTGTGTTTGTGTTCAGCTGTTACTCTCTTTGCCCATTTCTTTCTTCTTTGGTGTGTGAGGAGGGGCTCCCGTCGCGTAGTGTTTGTGTGCACTGATTCTTCACCGATGCAGCACACTTCTTCTGACAGGGAGGAGGGCAAAGGCTACAAGAGGCATATAACATGATGGATGAATAAGCGAGCGAGTTCCAGTCTCGGCGGACTCTTCACGTCGCTATCTGGAACATTATGAGTCCCGAAAGACCATCGACTTACAATTTGTTGGAGAAGTGGAGCAGGCGTGAGATCGACTCGGTCTGCCTCTGGGACGAGGAGATCTGAACACGGCAAGAACACTAATAGAGATTTTTCTCTCCGCTGGCTGCATTTTGTCCACGCTGTCTGTATCGAGGGAGAATTGTGACTACTAATTGTTTCCTCCATCAGATATTTGTGCTAACATACAAAACGGGACCTTTTTTTTTTTCTTATATCTATTTATTTACTTTTTGCGTGCAGTGTTTGTGTTCGTGTTAATGTAATCTGTTGGAAAAAGTCTGAAATGCAAGACTCAGCTCTGTATAAAAGAACTCTTGCTCCACAGGCCCGTTTTACTTAACTTGCTTCAGAAGGTAGCGGGATGGATCTGTGTGTGTGTGTGTGTGTGTGTGTGTGTGTGTGTGTGTGTGTGTGTGTGTGTGAGAGAGAGAGAGAGAGAGAGAGAGAGAGAGAGAGAGAGAGAGAGAGAGAGAGAGAGAGAGAGAGAGTAATTAGATAACATTTTAATACTTAAGGGACAAGGAACTTAATCACTGAATTCTATTTAATATAAATCATTCTTCTTTTCATGTTGGTGGTGGTGTTGACAGTCATTGAGGCTGGGTGACGTCACCTCCTCGTGGCTGCCGCTTGTCCCCGAGGCGAGTGACCACGGCGCCACATTGACTTGCCGCACACAACCCCAACATCCCAGGCCACGCCGCCACCACCTCTACCGTCCTCCAAATCACGTGTGAGTACCTTGTGTAGAGTGTAGAGTAACATGGAGGCACCTGAGGAGACTGAAATGGGGATGGAAGGCGAGTACCTGAGAGAGAGAGAGAGAGAGAGAGAGAGAGAGAGAGAGAGAGAGAGAGAGAGAACAGTAACCATAGCAATATTCACACGCGCAGAAACATCAAACTGTCACATGACATAAATGAATGCGGCGGTGTATCCTCCTGGCCACACGTTATCCGCTACGTGTCGGGGCAGCCTGTGCGGGAATAACCAGACCCTAGCCAGCTCTACTCGTCAACAGGGAACACCTTTCACTTTCACTTGTTTGTCCTTCCCGAGATGAAACAGAAGGTGATTTTTCAGTACGGGCAAGGCGCCACACTCACTGAAAGGCTGCCTCATTGTTCCTTGGCAATGTCTTTAGTCTTTCATAAATTTTATTTGACTATATTTTCGCCCGTGGCCTTCGTGAAACAAAGGATAATATGAGGACGTGTCGTTTTTCTTCGTTTACAAGGCCATGAATATTTATGTGGCATAAACACACATGCGCTAGGAAATTTAGACACTTTCGTTTAAGAAAATTAACATAAGCTACGCTAAAATATAAGTGCATAATTTTTCCTCTTCCACTTAGGTGAGGAATATTGGTGACTCCTGACGCGCTAATTAAACATAAGGTGTGTGTCGTGGTGGGGGTCACGGCGCGCCACCACACACGCTGTAATACCATGGAGTGTAATGTTATCAGTAATTTCATCGAGGATCAGTTACTTCATGATGAGATATATATGAAGCAGCTGCTCATCAGACACACCGCGCCGCCCCTCCACTCTGTTCCACGCTAAGACTTCTCCGAGGTCATAGAGGCTAAATAGTCATAACCTCCAGCCGAGAGGAGAATCTGCAAGGTCGTCCTGTTTGATGTGCACGTGTGATTGAACGGTTGAGTGGCATGACTCAAACCTTGCCACATGTCGACCATACAGCTACGACTGTCATTCACACACCAGTGTTAGGAAGGAAGACTAATGAGTACAAGTAGTCAGTCAAAAACTAATAGCCTCAGTAAAGGAGCAACCGACCGATTGCATAGAATGGCACATTTTAGCTCACAAATTAGAGTTGACAATGATAAGCTAGTGAAACTGAAGAGATGAAGAGCTTTTCGCTGTTTCCTCTTGCATCATATCTGATGGAAACGCTTCACTACATTATTTGAAAGTGAAAAAAAAAAAAAATCAGCTTCAGGATTGCAGGGCAGCTCAGGCGAAGCAGGTGGAAATCTGGGATGTGTCCGTAAATCAGTCTTCACTGTTCGAATCAGTACGTTTCGCAAAGTCCTCTTTCCTGCCGTATGAAATTATTGGGAAATTAATGCATTCATGCAGTACAGTTTGAAAACTCAAATTATAACGAAGGTTTGTCAAAGGAAGAATAAAAGAAAAAGGGTGGAACACAACTCATCGAGTATTACAACGAAATATTCTAACGGTGACCTGACTGAGTAGTGTCGGGAAGTGAAGCACTAACACAGTGCTAAGCGTTGGATGCGCTGCGTCTCCAAATGTAGAAATTAACAACAATGATGAAAATTATAGTTATCTAAAGGACC
Source organism: Portunus trituberculatus (assembly GCF_017591435.1). Classification (NCBI taxonomy): domain Eukaryota; kingdom Metazoa; phylum Arthropoda; class Malacostraca; order Decapoda; family Portunidae; genus Portunus; species Portunus trituberculatus. The sequence goes on along the minus strand of NC_059268.1, from coordinate 21,371,724 downwards.
TAGGAACCCTATCAAAAGAACATTTCCAACCAAAATGTTGAGAATTGGAAGGAAGTGGTGTTGGCGAAGTTCGTGAAGAATTGTTGGGCAAGACAGTAAAGGTGAGCTGCGTCCGTGTGTGGCGGCAGGACAACAGGAAGACCCGCCTCTATCGTTGACAGATGGCCGCGACGACGCCTCCCTCACCGCCTTCCTCGCCGTCACTGCCACGAGAGAATGAGAGCCGCTCTTCCGTTGAAAGTCTGAAAGGAGGCCAAGGTTTTAATTTTTCTCGTGAGAATTTCAAGGAATTTCATATCAGTCTCGCAAGTCAGAGAGAGAGAGAGAGAGAGAGAGAGAGAGAGAGAGAGAGAGAGAGAGAGAGAGAGAGAGAGAGAGAGAGAGAGAGAGAAACGTACAATATTTTCATGGGAAAAATTATATTGTCGGAGTAGGTGACAGGAACAGAGGAAACACACACACACACACACACACACACACACACACACACACACACACACACACACACACACACACACACACACACCGCGGGCGAGCGCGCTCAATGAAAGACTTGTTTCTTTGATTAGAGCCAGATCTGTTTCACTAAGTGGCTAGGTTATGTCTGACGTTGTGGTAGCCAGAGTTGGGCCCAGCCCCGCATCTCTGCATCGTCTTGACCGAGTTATGAAACCTTCTTAGAATTGTAAATGAATTCTAACCAGTAGCAGGCCAAGAGCATTGCCGGGCTGCTGCTCCAATGCCCCTAAACACACCGCACCTGTGACGCGCCTTTGAATAGAGCATCGCAGGCCGACATTACTCTCAAGCCTTCATTTGATTAACCAAGTAAGAGGACAAGAAAACATGACAAAATTAGATAGCCATGAAGTCGTCTGGTGAAGCAAGAATGCGGGGGTTACTTGTTTTTCTCTTGGTTTCAAATTTTACCTTAGAAAGCGTGCAAAGTAATAACCTTGCGTTAAAGGTGCTTCCGTCTCTCTCTCTCTCTCTCTCTCTCTCTCTCTCTCTCTCTCTCTCTCTCGTCGATATGTACCTGGTGACGGCCAATAATAGACTTACTTGTGATTGTTGTTAGTCTTTTATCCCGCGGGAACACAAAGCAGTGTTATTTGGTGAAGGGAAGCTGCACTTCGTTCCCAGGAGCAAAACGAAATTCCCAAGACGTGCAAAATTGACTCCTTGTTGCTGCTGGTACTACTGCTCAAGTTTCTCAGGGTTGATAATAGGACTAATTTTTGGTTAATCTGTATTAAAAAAAGATTGTATAGGACCAAAATCAGTTATGTATTTGATGGGTGCAATAGATTCAGCAATCAGATTTTCAGTACCGAATCAATAGGGAGTTTCAAAGGAAGATTGGAGTGCAGTTAGCGTGGTCAACACGATGAGGTGCATGAAACCAGCGTTAGTAGATGCGACAAGCAGAGTTTCATGACTTTCTTGTACCATAACACTGACTCCTTGCCAGCCGACCATCACCACCATTACTTGACGCGAAGAACAGGACATGTTTCTGTAAAATAAAGTGAAACGTGATGCCAATTATTTACTGTCACGTTTGCCATTAAACTAACTGCGCACATAATTTAACGTGAGAGTGGAATGCTAGCTGCTATGTACTATTACATAACTCATCTCTAAGGTAAACATATTATGACATACAATCTGTTTATATAGTGGATATCGTATATAAAGAGCGAGACAGTGTAGTATATCATCATTCTCCGTTACAATCCCAATACGAGCGTCTTTTCCTGCCACATGCACTGACACATAAAAATATGGATCGACTCCAACCAGGTATATTATGAAGGCCTGTGGCGGGAAATGGTCTGCTGCTCCTCCATGATGGGCGGGAAGGGATGAAGGAAAGACGGCGCTGCAGTGACCCGTGGAGAGAAGGAAGGAAATGATCAAGGTACCGCAGTTTCCCGTGGAGGAGAAGGAGGAGGAAAGGTTGTGTGGAGGGAAAGGAGGGAAGGAAGGGTGATGTGGTGCGGCGGCGCGGCTGTCATATTACTTGTACTCCCTCCGGCTTTCCATGCTCCTTGTATCATTTCATTGTTCATGTTTGTGTTTGAGATGGATGTGTTTGCTTTAGTGTGCGTATATCTCCTTCCTGAAGGTAACATGACGATCTGTTACTTCAGGCCCAAAAATATATTTGTGTGTAGTTTTGTCAGTCCGCGATCACGTATATAAGAATCGTTGTGTGGGTGTATGTGGTGTGCGCAGTGCGCCTGTTACGAGTACTGCCTATAAGAAATATTGTGCCGTTTGTTATTCATATTTACTCTTGGTGATGAAATGCTTCCCCGCGCCCATGTAAATGAAATGGTGAGCGATGCAAAGGACATTAAAAATGAAACATTAGTAATTATTATGATTACTTTGGAAGATAATCACTTCCGTTGGAACTGATATCCAATTCACTAAATAAAACTGTGATTAAAAAAGACTGTGACGAAGTAGAAGAGCATTGCAGAGGCGGGCCAGCATGAGGGTGACTGCGAGGGTGATGGGTTTTTTACGTAAGATTCCCCCCTCTCCCACACACACTATGGTGTTAATCCATTATCACATTACTTCAACCCTAAAAAGGATGGAAGCAGTAATTTGTAGTACATTTTCTGTTCACCGATTCTTTATTTTTTTTATATATATATTTATTTCTCAGTGTTTTTTAAATTTTTTATGAAGGTTGAGTCTGTAAGCGCTGGAGAGGGACTCGGAAATGGAGCGTTGTTTTGCCGCCTGTACATCACTCGTTCTCAGATGGACGGGCACGGCTTTGATGTGATGTGTTGTCTATTAAGTGTCTATTCCGTGTGTTGTTTCTGGAGATGTGTGTGTGTGTGTGTGTGTGTGTGTGTGTGTGTGTGTGTGTGTGCGTGTAAGGTCCGGGTCGGGTCCTGTGGAAGGAGACTTAGAGGAGACAGCAGGAAAATACGCGGCTGGCGGTGAAGACAAAGGGGGCGATACGTTACACCGCTCAGGAATTCTTCTTCATTACCTTCTTTCTGCTTATTCTTCTGCCTCTCGTATTTCCAGGAGGCTCATCTCTCTCTCTCTCTCTCTCTCTCTCTCTCTCTCTCTCTCTCTCTCTCTCTCTCTCTCTCTCTCTCTCTCTCTGATGAACAGACATCAAACAAGGCCGATGACTTGTATTATGGTATAGCTCTTTGTAGCTTCCGCTTGCGCGTGCACACACACACACACACACACACACACACACACACACACACACACACACACACACACACACACACACACACACACACACACACACACTCACAGAAAGAGAGAGAGAGAGAGAGAGAGAGAGAGAGAGAGAGAGAGAGAGAGAGAGAGAGAGAGAGACTCTCTTACAGGAACAAGACATCAGCGTACATTACTGTTGTGTGAGCAAACAAGCAAGCTAGAGAGACAGTCTCGGGGAAGTAAGTCGCCTCCTTCCATAAGCTGCCTTGTAGTTTCTCAAAATCACTCTGTGGCGTACTCTGTCTTCTTTGAAAACTGCCGAAGTGCAATTTCCTTATCGCCTACACACGCAGAGAGAGAGAGAGAGAGAGAGAGAGAGAGAGAGAGAGAGAGAGAGAGAGAGAGAGTAGTTGAAAGGGAAATACAGTTAAATTAGGCCCAGTGAACTTATCGCAACATATGTTTCCTCACGTTGGGAAACTCTGTGAATATGAATCCCTCGGGTGGTGAACCTGATACGATGTTTGGATGCCAGCCCTTACCGAACAGTATGTGTGTGTGTGTGTGTGTGTGTGTGTGTGTGTGTGTGTGTGTGTGTGTGTGTGTGTGTGTGTGTGTGTGTGTGTGTGTGTGTGTGTGTGTGTGTGTGTGTGTGTGTGTGTGTGTGTGTGTGTGTGTGAGTAACAGCAATTTAGCGGCCATCCAGTGCCCCTCTGAGAGTTGGCGGCACAAGAGGGCATGAACGGTGTGCGTGCCGAACAACCCTGCTCGGTCCAGGGAAGGGTAATATTCTTTCATGAATGTAATTTTACGGCCTCCTTCCCGGCCGTAAATAGGAGCCTTTGAAGGGCTGCGGAGATCGCTCTTTCATGTCGCTCACTGAAGGTCTGACTATTGAGAGGTTATTTCTCAGTGCCCATATTGTGCTAATGTTTGAAGTTAGGCCTGCCTGATGAAAGTACTCTTTGCTTTATGATGAACTTAACTCATTGGTAGACTCTGATTTTGTTCTTTCTTTTTACCGCCGTGTGATGAGTGTAAGGGTTACGGTGTAGATAATTGTTAAAGATTGTTTCTTTTATTCCTAGATAAATTATTGTGGTTTTTGTATTCCGGTTTGTGGAATAAGAAATCTATTTTCCACCGCTCTTCCCTCCCTTCCTATATCATTTATAGCAGGTTATTGGCTTAATGATGACGAATGTACATAAACACGACCTTTGCTGCTCTATTCCTCCGCTTGACTACACGTTGCCAGGCAGTTTTCTCATCCACCAGACCTCTCTTTCACACCGTCCTCTACCCAGACCAAGCCTCCGCCCTCCAAACTTCCCTTGTCTCACTCCACCCTTCATACACCATCCTCTCACATCTCCAAGTTGCCGGGCAGTCCTCAACTCATACACCAGACAAATCTTTCACACCATCCTTCACCCAGACCAAGGCCTCTGCCCTCCAACCTCCCTTCTTTCACTCTTCCCTCAGTACAACTTCTCTCTATTTCTCCCCCACAGTCGCTCCGCGCGTGACGCTCAAGCTTGGCTACAATCTGGATACCCGACCTGTGACAGAAGGCGAGGATGTGTTCTTTGAGTGCGAGGTAGCCAGCAATCCACCGCCACTTACCGTCACGTGGTACAAGGACGTGAGTATTGGTCTCTCTCTCTCTCTCTCTCTCTCTCTCTCTCTCTCTCTAAATAAATAAATAAATAAATAAATAAATAAATAAATAGATAAATTAATTAATTATCCATGCGACTTTTATCTCATTTATCTATCTATTTGGGCTGAAGGATTGCTTGGTACTGCCTCAGATTATTCTTCTCTCCGGCAGAAGAAAAGACATTTCAGCCAGCAGGCCACGCGCCCCTCGCCCTCACAGCAGGCACAGAGAGGACTCATGGGAGCAACTAAACCAACGTAACTGCATTTCTTTCTCCTTTTCCCAATATCACCGTGCCCTGCCCTATCTGGCGACAACGTGTCTGTGTATCTGCCGTGTCCCCGCGGGTGTCGTCTTGTTCATGGCGGCTTTGTGGTGGCGCTGTTGGTGGTGATGCACGGTTACGATTCTTTGGACGGCCAGGGGGAGGAAGTGAAGCACGACATGAGGGCGGGCGTGCTAGTGTCCGGCAACAATTTGGTGCTTCAGATGGTGCGTCGAGTCTCCGCTGGGAACTACACGTGTGCCGCCACCAACACCCTCACCACCACCGCCAGTAACAGTGTGGTGCTGGATATCAAATGTGAGTGTACTTCTGCTGCTCCTCCCGTGCATGTGTGTGGGTGTGCATGTGTGTGTGTGTGTGTGTTTGTGTGTGTTTGTCCAAGCATAGTGTTTGTATAGCTGGTGAGGGAGGTAATAGTCAAGACGAGGGGAACAGTGACCAAAAGTTGTGGAAAGGAAGAGGAAATAAAACAGGGGAGGAGAAGGAAGGTGCAGTGAAGGGATAAAAGGCGGGATAGATCAAGGTAGACAACGAGAGAATCAGGCGGGGAGTGTGAAACGTTTGCACAGAGAGAGAGAGAGAGAGAGAGAGAGAGAGAGAGAGAGAGAGAGGGAGGAGGGACGAGAAATGTGTTAACGCTGAAGAAAAGTAAAGGAAAATCTTCTTTGTGAATATCAAGGAAATAACAAGGGAAGAGGAAATTGTAGTGGTGGTAATGGGTAGCAGGGAATAACACACACACACACACACACACACACACACACACACACACACACACACACACACACACACACACACACACACACACACACACACACACACACACACACACACACACGCAAGCACGAGCAATCATGACTGAAATATATAACTCTCTCTCTCTCTCTCTCTCTCTCTCTCTCTCTCTCTCTCTCTCTCTCTCTCTCTCTCTCTCTCCTTCCTTTAATCGTCCTTCATGTAAATAACTTCCCGGTCTTCTGAGGTCACACAACCGCACAGAACACGCTAATTAGTTGACCAAAGTAATGGTAGGGATTCAGCGCTTCAATGCAGATCAACCTGTAAACTATTCTATGTTTTTTCCCTCTACCAAATGTTAAAGTAGAAAATACAATCGGAATCATCGCACGTCTCTTAATGGCCAATTTTCTGCCCAGGGATAAAAGCATTAACGTCGAGCGGAACAAACACTTGATTTGTGTATGTAAAGTGCACCCCGCCATCATAGCCACGAGTGCACCGCTGCCGTAAATACGCGACGCTCACTACACCATTTCGTAATGACCACTAACGACGCAGCGCAGCCACTCACCCAAATGAGAATCACCGAGAGCCCCCGATCTGCTTAGATAATACTCCAATACAGCTGAGGAAAATTTATGTGATGTAGTAAATGCGCTGTTCATCTAATTTAAAGCTGCTTGTTTTACTTGCCTTCAGTAGAAGAAATCTCCATCACATAGTAGTAAAGATGTCAGGCAGTGGAAATTGTTAGCTGCAGGGTAAGCCTTAATTGCTTTGCTAGGAGTCCAGGAAATTGAGGCTGTTCATGTGCTCCCAAATACCACGTGTTTTATGGAATGTACCGGGTGGTGGACCAGCACGGCCAGTATTAGCATTAGACTAAAAAAACTGCCGCCATCAGAGCCAGATATGGCATGGCGCCTTACGGAAAAAATAGTAACGTTATCCGACGCAATATCTGAAACTTGATACATACTGAATGATTTCCCCACCATAACCTCTATATAATTTGCGTATTAATTGTTTCTTGGTAGATGAAGTTCACATTACGCTGTAGCGGCCTAGTGGTGTGGTGGAGAGGAAGCTTGGAGAGCGCGGCGTCCTTAGATCTCCCAGCTGGTGGTGAGCCTCGGGGTGGATTTACCTGCAACATTTTATGGTGTGAGGCGTATCTGAACGTTCATTAGTCTTGCGTATGCTTGTCGACACACGAAAAAGAATACTGGTACACTTGGTTTTGATGGAATACAGAATTAACAAGGCCATCACCTCAGGGCTCACCGCTGAACAAATCTTCGTCGTGTTGCCTTGTTGTGTCCACGATTGTATCCGATATTTTATTTTGTCTGTACTAATGGCTCGTGTTTCTTTATTATGAACTAGAGAGACATGTTGGGCAAGGAAAGCGTTTCCGAAGATTTGGAATTATAATACACTGGCTTCTCTCTCTCTCTCTCTCTCTCTCTCTCTCTCTCTCTCTCTCTCTCTCTCTCTCTCTCTCTCTCTCTCTCTCTCTCTCTCTCTCTCTCTCTCTCTCTCTCTCTCTCTCTCTCTCTCTCTCTCTCTCTCTCTCTCTCTCGTGCCTCAAAGTACGTGGCAGTGGCGGTGACTAATCATCATTGGTGTTCGTATTTTCAAAATACGTGCGTTTCTCATTCAATACTTATGCTTTAGTCACGCGACACTTCATTATTCACGTTGGAATTTTCAGGCGAGAGTTACCATTTCCAACGTGCTGTAAAACGTTTTTCACACAGCTTGACTGCCGGAAAACCCAACATTTCCTGAAAATTTCCCGCACATTTCCTGGTTGTCGGTCACGTTTCCGCGCTGGACCAAAATGTGTTCATTCACTTGCCTTTCCTTTCATGAGTCTTTGAGGCATTTGTAAGATAGGAGATTTTTCACTTGTTACTCTCTCAGCACCGAGCACTCCTTCACATCCTTTGCTCCGCTTTCAGACCCATCGGCGTCCTTTAGTACATAAACTGACGCGGCTATTTTGGTGTGGCTCTCTGATTCAGCCTTTCATCCCTTTCTGTAGCATCCGGTACTCCTTTCAGGTCACTCTGGATCGTCACGCCCTGACTGACATAAAGAAGGCACTGGGGGACATGGGAATAGTGGGCTCCTCAACACGCGTATAGCAGTTAGTTTCATGAGATTTCACGTAGAAGTGAACATTAATCACAGCAAAATGAGCTTACCGGCCACAGCCCCTCATCAACTTTAGGCTACTAGTATATTAATTAAAGGAGGAAAGAATTGCACGAATAATAGAAATTTAAGAAGATATCTTGAAGTTTATTTTATATCTCCCTTTTCTTTTGCAACCAAGGAAGACAAAGAGACTTGACAATTCTTCTTCCTGACGCACCAAAATCGAACACACAAGCCGCAATTCTGGCGGCGGGCGGGCGGCGCCTCTCAGCCTCTATTAATCTCCATGAGGACAGTCAGGACGCCGCTCCCCGCCTGTGAGTGTGTGTGTGTGTGTGTGTGTGTGTGTGTGTGTGTGTGTGTGTGTGTGTGTGTGTGTGTGATTATCTTTTGTCCCCATCAGTCTTTCTCAGTTTGACTCCTTTTGTCTATTTAAGTAAATTTATATAGCCTTCGTTCCTCTCTCTCTCTCTCTCTCTCTCTCTCTCTCTCTCTCTCTCTCTCTCTCTCTCTCTCTCTCTCTCTCTCTCTCTCTCTCTCTCTCTCTCTCTCTCTCTCTCTCTCTCTCTCTCTCTCTCTCTCTCTCTCTCTCTCTCTCTGTCTGTCTGTCTGTCTGTCTGGGACGAGCAACCACAGTCTTGTCTAAGTGAAGGAAGATGTGTTGCTCCCGGTGCGTCCCACGCCCACATGCACCCATGAGGTCCTTTTAGCTCAGAAAGGGCGTCCGTCCGTCACAGAACGCAATATCCAGGAGAGCCGTTCTCAAGCCGTCTTACTTGTTTGTTTACCGCTTTGTGCAAGCGACAGAACAGTCTAACAAAAAAAGTCATCTTTTTCTTTCGTGGCACAAAAGTAGAAAAGAACGTTCAGCTAACACGAGTTTCGGTAGTTACATATTTTTAGATTCTCTTTTTCCCCCATCAAGCAACACCTCACAGACTCACACTGCTCGTAACACTGCGAGTAAAAGCACATGGCGGCGGTGCTGGTATTCTGCCCTAATGGTGCAACGAAATTATGTCGCAGACTGTATGCGATACCGCCAGTCTGAAGAGAAGCGACAATATAAACACACACACACACACACACCTCATACTCTCTCGCCCTCCAAACACAGATTTGCCGGTGTGTGTGGACGGGCCTCAGAGCGTGGTGGTGGCCGAGGGCGAGGACGTGCGTCTCACCTGCAGAGTGGACGCTAAGCCAGAGGACGACCTGCGGTTCACTTGGTATTTCAACAACACACTGGACACCGTTGAAGTAGAGCGACACAGAGTCCAGGTCCGGCCAGGTCTCAGCTACCTCGATTATACCCCCAGGTATTGTGTCCTCCACTATCCCTTCTGTTACTATTATGAAACAGAGGACACTATCATTTATATCTCTGATCAAGCTGTCTTCAGGGCGTCTGGACTGGGATTAGATACGTATCTCTTGGTCTTATTGTTGGTTGGCATACAAGGTGTAACATGAGTTTCTGCAAATGCTGCTACAAGCGAAAGTAAAAATTATTTGAAATAGAAAATGCTCTCTCTTGTAAGTATTTTGAGGCTTTGTTTAACCGTGGGGTGGGTGATATTGACGTAGTACAACAGCTAGCCCGGGTGGCCGTCTTATGTCGTAAAAACACTGTCAACACACTCCACCTTACTGTAAGCGTGCAAGTTTTCTTTCTTTCTTTCTTTCAAAATCATGTATTACAAGCTTTTAAATATATTTCATTGGCATCACACATCCATCAGCCTGCTGCTAGCCTCTCTTCTTACACCTCCCCATCCTGCCAGGCAAAGTGTCACGTAGTGTATTATTATATACTTGCCATTTACAGCGGTGCTGACATTGTATAATGTTTATCTGCAAATCACATATCCATCAATCGTACTCATCTCATTACATGACACTGTGACACCCAAAACTCGAAGCAATGGTGACTGAATAACTCACAATTTCACCATCGGACAATCCACATCAACACGTCATTTCTGCAAGTTTTGTGTTATCACTGTATGATGTAGTGAGGCGAGTAGTATTGGTGTACAGGTGATTCATTGATGAACACTGCACAATGTTAGCACGGATGTAATTAATTGCAACTAAGATGATGGGCTACTTGACACCTCGCCTGGCAGGGCGGGGAGGGAGATGGATAGAGGCTAGCCGCGATCAGCTGTTTGCTTCACGCCAAGACGGTGAGTTAATACATTTAGATCGTACTGCATGATTTTTTATGGAAAAAATCTGTTAGTAATGACACACACTCACAGTAAGGTGGAGTGTGTTGACTTAATGTTTCCACGACAAAACAGTCGTCGCGGCACAACCGTTATATGTCAGCTCGCCTCGCTTGAAGAAAGCACAGCTACAGTACTGTACCTTGTCATGATATTAATCTCTGGTCTCCGTGGCGGGTACAGTCTCTTTACACTGGTATATAGAAAGACCTGCGTATTTTACGAGATTCAACATTTTTGCAGACTCTAATCCAAGTATGTGCCACAGGTCTTCGCGGGACTACGGGAGCCTGGCGTGCTGGGCGACCAACACCGTGGGCACGCAGGCCGACCCGTGCCAATTCACCGTCCTGGAGGCAGGTCAGCACCTCACCCTGTCCCAAGTCGGTAAGAGTAAGAGGAAGGGAATGGGATGCGGAGGGCAGCAGTGTATGGGCCTTCATTGCTTTCATGTTCACCACTCCTATTGAGTGACAGGATTGCCGTACACTCTGACTCTTATTGTCTGGAGTCTTAGCTATTCCTTTTGGGCAGTAATGTTTGAAAGAGAGAGAGAGAGAGAGAGAGAGAGAGAGAGAGAGAGAGAGAGAGAGAGAGAGAGAGAGAGGAAATGGGGAGTACAAATCGTCGCACACACAACTTTACAGACGCATTGCTCCTTCAACAAATGTATTCCATCCGATACTCATCTCCTTTCACTCGTGCGTTGCCCAGGCCCGATTGCGCACCCTCCCTTCCCTCCCTTCCTTTTTCCGGCACATCCCCGCCCCGGCTATGTATAAACACGGTGCACGTCCAGTTCCGTCCACCTCTTAGCCCGCCCTCACCGCGCCCCAACAAACACTCGCTTCCCCTTCCCCTCAGGGCCGCCAGAGCGCGTGGAGAGCTGCGATCTGGTCAACCTAACTGGAGGGACCCTGGAGGTGAAGTGCTCCCCTGGGCATGACGGGGGCCTGCCGCAGTGGTTCATCGGGCGGGTGTACGATGCAGTCTCCCATAAGCTGCTCGCTACTATGGAGGAGACCACGCCGCGCTTCCAGATGAGCGGCCTCACCCCCGGCCACGATTACGTCATCACCATCACCGCCGTCAACAACAAGGGCACCAGTGAACCCCAGGAGATCGATGCGATACGGCTCAAGGTAGTGATAGGGAGTGACTCGCCTTTCCTTTGCCTCGTTTTGTTATTGGGAGTGCACGTGTTTGCTCTCAGCTATATCTCTCTCTCTCTCTCTCTCTCTCTCTCTCTCTCTCTCTCTCTCTCTCTCTCATTAAATTCATACTGCAATAATTTTAGGGCTACATCGCCGTAAGACCGAAGGAAGTAGTTAAGGTGCCTTTGTTTGTGGAAGGAGGATTTTGACTTATCTCTTGCATAACTGTACGTGCATAAAGTGCCACCGGACTGCTAAACAATTAGAAAATTAATTTATCGGTAAAAAAAAAACAAGAGAATCACAAAATCCGTTGTGTATTTTCCTATTTTGAGCCCATGTTGATGCGATAACAAGGCGGCAAGGTTTCTTAACCCCTTGAGTATACCATGACGCGTTTCCATCTTCATTCTGGTTACTATTTGGTGATTTCATACAGTTTCAGAAACTCATGTCGGGGATTAAAATAGTGAAGACTGTGGCTATTAATCTTTTGACCTCCAAAGACCCTTCTTAATGTCAATAAAATGGTCTAATCCCACACAAATCTCAAGGTAAAGCGTCCCAGTACTGAAGGGGTTAAGTCGTTGTAGATGGTAGTACTCATAATGGTAGTGAAGGCTATGATAGGTGGAAATGGCAGCAGTAATGATAGTAGCAACTGTAGCGGTTTGGTAATTATGTATGTGGTCATGTTTGTCCCCGTGAAAATATTGATGTCCGTAATGGCGACGCAGGTGATAAATGCATCGCCCATATTACTGCGGAGGATAATAAGAGGGATGATTGGTGTACACTACAGAGGATGATGGTGGCGATGATAATGCATGGATAATGACAACACACAAAATTATCGGACATTCCACGTGACGCAAGTGGTAATTTTTAAACGGCTCAGAAAGGTTTGTTGAACGGACGAAAGAGATGGAAGTTATGACGCCTAGTTTGATAGTTTTAGATGAATAAAAAATGCTCATCACCATTGTTAACCCCTTCAGTACCAGGATGTGTTTTCATATTTATTCTGGTTAATATTTGGTGATTTTAAATAGCTTCAGAAATAATAGTGAAGACTGGCCATTAATCTTCTGACCTCTATAGACACTTTCCAATGTAAGCAAAATCGTCTAATTATACCCGAAAATAAAGGTAAAAATGTGTCTCAGAATTGAAGGGGTTAAAGTTAGATATGGGTACACTATTGTAACAGGAAAGACAACACATGGTGCATCATAAAATAATCGCATGGCTTGGCAGGAGGAAGGCTACAGAAAGACAGACGACTCATACATGTCATTACTACTGCCACCTCTAGGGAAATCTCTCCATATTAGGAACAAGAAAGAGGATAATGAGGAAACCCAGTCATTCTATATTGGCAATCCTCTCCTGTCACCTCTATCCGAACTGCCATCGTATCCAAGACCGTCCTTATCCACACGATCCTTCCATACTGCTTTCATTTACCCCGAAGGTTCCACTACCAACATCCCTTGCCCAAACTTCTTACCCACATGATCTTCCCAAACCCAATCCACTCTCTTCATTTAACCATACTTCAAAACTTCTAGTATCCACACCCTTCACCCACACCACCCACCCATTCCCATTACCCTCCTCTCCCTGCCACACGGTCCTTGGTACACCCACAACCGCACTCCGAGGCCATGCGAGGGTTCCTGAACTGCACGTGCACGCAGGTGGCGGAGAAGCGGATGGGTGAGGTGTCGTCTCCTGGAGTGTCGCCGCTGGTCGGGGTGTTTCTCGGCCTCGTGGGCGGCTTCGTCGGGCTCCTGCTGCTGGCCGTGTCCTTCACTCTCATTCGCTCCTATAGGTATGTACGTGTCATTTTTATTTCATTTATTTATTTATTTATTTATTTATTCATATGTGTGTGCTTGGAGAGGATTATGTATTGCTACAGGCCACTCAAATACTGACGAGTCTCCTTCACTGCCGAAGGTGTCGGTGTCTAGTAGCTGGGAGTGACGGGACGCGGGAGAATGCGGGGGACGGCACCTCGTCTCACGCCCCCACCGCCAAGACCTCGCCAACCACACACCCGCTGGATACACGACCAGGACCTGACGTATTACTCTCCGCCAGCAGTGAGTGTTTCCCGTCATGCACCTCTACTGCTACTACTACTGCTACTTCTACTTCTACTTCTACTTCTACTTCTACTTCTACTTCTACTTCTACTACTACTACTACTACTACTACTACTACTACTACTACTACTACTACTACTACTACTACTCTCTCTCTCTCTCTCTCTCTCTCTCTCTCTCTCTCTCTCTCTCTCTCTCTCTCTCTCTCTCTCTCTCTCTCTCTCTCTCTCACTGTTTTGCTGGATACTTTTAAGTACTCTTGAGTACTGGCTTCCGCTCATACTGCTCTCTTGAACAGGGTAGAATAAAAAACGTTTCGTCTCATCAACTCTCTTCTTTAACTGACAGTTTTCATCCTCTCTCCTCGCTGCAAGGTTGCATCTCTTGCTGTCTCCTATCGCTAACTTCTCCTTTGACGAGGGCCGCCATGAATGATCAGGTGCGAAAGTCTGGCCAGTGAGTGACAGGCGATACGCCTAAGAAGGATATGCAGTTAAGACTCCGCCAATCCATTCCATTCCCGGCAGGCCGCGCCTTGCCCCTCCCTTCTCACGGCGCCACGCCCAGAGCCCGGTTGGTGACCAGCTACTGCGGTGTTGACGCCAGGGGCTCAGGTGGCGAGGTGGTGACCAGCGGTGAAGGCGGCGATGACGGGCAGCTGTCCTGGAGTAGACGCATGTCATCCTCCGTATGAAGTGGCGGGCGCAGGATGGCAACAAGCCAGGTAAGATGAACGTCTCATGATTGGATGATTAGTATAAAACTTACTGTGATTGCAAGTTTTACCGCTGCTCTCATTAAAATTATGACATGACTGTTACCATCGGTCAATAACAAAATTTAAGTAAATTTAGGAAGAGTAAGGTATGATACATAGAGAATGAAGTGAAGACTGAAGAAGGGGGAGTTGCACCACGCACTGTAGGGCACCTCAGTAACACCAAGTTCAGCGCGTGGTGGCAGCCTGGCAGGGATGATAGCGGCAGGCCTTGTGGCAAAGCGCTGCGTGCCTCGTGCGTCTCCAAGGATGTGTGGAGGTCCAGAACACTCCTCCCTCTGCCGCGCCGCGTGTGTAATACATAAGAGCAAGAGCTCTGTCTCTCCCTCTGATTCCGTCAGGTTAAGGTTAAGCATCTTCTGTGAAGAGGTCATCGTCTCTGCCGCCCCTGTCACCCTCACCCTCACCCTCACGTCGTTTGTTTTCATGGTCTTGTTAACGGGTTTTGCCAATGGGCCGCGGATTTTAGCAGTAATATTGGTTTTCAAATGTTAATTACGTTTGGCGTTACCTCGGCAGCAATATTCCGCGTTTTACTTCAAGCCGTGTTTGCGATTCAAATTTCACCTGAATTAAATTTCGGTTTGAAAATGTGAAAACTTGTTTGAAGTACTGTGTGAAATGAAATCCTAAAGCGATGGAATGAAAATGAAGCGAAGGCCTGCCATGAGAGATGTGACAGAGAAAACTTTACTCGCCAAGCTGCGGAATACACTCGAAGGCATCAGTCACTCTGTCCGAAGATCTGGAACGTTCTTCCATGAACTAGTCACTACGTGACTCCGAGGCACCAGTCACTTCGTGTGAAGCTGATGCACACTCCTAATGCTGCGCGATTAACTTGTTATTAGTTATTTGAATCAACTAACTCAATTTTACCTTTCGTTTCAGTATGAAGAATTCCGCGAGCCAGCCCCGCGAGCCCGGGAAGGCAGCCTGGCAGAGCACCGCGCTCCCGCACGCCGCTGTGAGGCTGAGGGACCACCGCGACTGGCTGACACTGAGACACAGAGAGAGAGAGAGAGAGAGAGAGAGAGAGAGAGAGAGAGAGAGAGAGTCTTTCCTACGGTTGTCAACTCTTTGTCAGTGGAAGGAGAAAGTGAGTTAGCCAGTCAGATTTTCAGTATCACAGTTTCCAGAGCGTGCATTTCCCTGCCGTGCAAACTCCGCCATGCGACACCAAGACGAGCAGCTTTCTCCCATCCCCCTCCTCCCTTGTAACTATTCCTCCCATCTTCCATCTCTCTCTCTCTCTCTCTCTCTCTCTCTCTCTCTCTCTCTCTCTCTCTCTCTCCATTCATCCCATCCACGCTCCTCTCACTCTCAATATCCCCAGTGTTCTTTGCGGTGAACAGAGAAGAGAAGCACTCTTATCAGATCTCAGTGATTGCATATTTTGGAAGCTCTCTGTGCCAGTATGAGAGAATTACCATTATGTGAGCACTAGAAGTTACATCAGCTGATGAAGTGAAAACTTTCGGTGACACTTAGTGGTATCGAAGTGTCTAGTGAGAACGTGCGGGTGGAGAGAAGTGCCCCAGTGCGCGGGGATGCCTTACGTCTATCAGCTGCGTGGTGCCACGAAGGGTACAGCAAGGCCGCAGCTGCACCTTCGCCAAACTGCAAAGAGAAGTACTAGTTTGCTCCCAGAACCAAGAGATTTCCAATATATTTTGATGTATAAGGATGTATTCCTCTTTCTCTTCTTCCTCCTGCTCTACTTATCCGTTGTGTTCGTTCCTTGCCCCAGCCCTTACAAATGGTACAAATCCTGAGCACGACTCTCCACATATCACGGGCAGGTGTCGCCTCACGCCTCACTTCCCAGCAGCAGTGAGCGTGTTGCCGTAATGCTGGTTCTTCCGGGTGATCCTTGACCTTTCTACTTTATAACGCGTCGTCTGCTTCAAGCGGCGGCGCGCTGGCCGGCCAAGCCACATGCTTGGTGCCCGCGTCGATCCACAGACTTAACTTGCAGGCCTCCAGGGATTGAGTGTTCAGCGGGATAGGTGTTCAGGCCAGAGCGTCATGTATTTATATGTGTCCCATAAGCACTTGCAGTAAAAGACGCTGAAGTTAATAGTGTTTCAATGGTTCATCCTCCGGCTTCGCTATCCGTATGCTACAAAACAATTGTTATGTGCAAAGGGGAAGAAATATTACTGTAGGACGAGTAAAGCTTTCAAATTGGTATGTTTTCCTTACACATGAAATAAAGTGGACAGTAGCAGAGACGAAAGAGTAGGTGCATTGTTTTGTTCCCTGTGCTGTGCTCTCCGCTCTCTTCTACAGGTACCAGAGGGACACTGGAGGGGAGGAGGGCTTAGGAAGCGGTACAAAGCGGAAGAGGTCACAAGAGGAAGAAAGAACGGAAGGTACAAATTGAGGGTAAGTACATGATGACATTGTAGTGCATGATGACATGATAATACAACAAGTAATTTGCAAGTTGTAGATTAGCATTGATCATCTGACATGCAGGTATTGTAGGGTCTGAAGGAAATCCTATTATGCTGTAACAGTTCGGCTGGCAGGTGAGTAATCACGCCAGGCTACTTTCCTCATTCCTGTCACTTTGCAACTGGACTAAACCTTAGCCCGGTTGCAGATTGCGGTTGTTGATCTGTCCCAGCCAATAGTCAAAGTCTTTATGGTACGGGCAGTGTTTGGTAATTTCACACAACCATCAAAACGGCACTTTGTCCGTATTTTACTGACCACAAACAGTAAGCTAGTCAGCGGGCGAACTGCCGGCTTGCGGTGGAGGGCACAGTTCGATCATCTGGACGCACCTTAATGTATCTCGCCGCGCACTCAGGGATCACGAAATATCAGACAAGATGACGACCCTTTCAAGGATAACAGATTACTCACAAATAAAATCACACGTCCTCAACCAAACAAAAACTTAAGAGCGAGAATGGATCTTTCTTTTCACCTCCTCCTCCTCCTCCTCCTCCTCCTCCTCCTCCTCCTCCTCCTCCTCCTCCTCCTCCTCCTCCTCCTCCTCACCTTGTACCTTGATAACACGCATTCCTCAGTTACTCATGTTCCTTGCCCTTTCTAATCCTCCCTCCACGTACCACCTCCCTTCACACGCCCCCACTTTACCGGTACTCCCACATTCCGTATATTGGTCATTTCGTGCCGCAAATATTAGACGTCCTATACATCAGCGTCCGCATCCCTCGCCTCGATATTAGTGGTGGTGGTGGTGGTGGTGGCAATGAGAGAGAGAGAGAGAGAGAGAGAGAGAGAGAGAGAGAGAGAGATTGATGGAACAAGAAATTGTTGAACCCACGGCAGTAAAATGATATCCGCAGGAGTGACAGCCAGTGAAAGTAGATATGGAGGCCAGAAACTAATATCACCTCCTGCTGCTCCTCCTGTTATTCATCTTACTTTCATCCTTTTATTTCTTCTCATCCCCCCGCACCTCCTCCTCCTTCTCCTCCTTCACTCTAATTTTACTAAATACGTAAGAAAAACAGTACGTCGATTTTAATGATATATTTGTATTGAACCTCAAAGCAAATTGTATTATAACATGCGAACACATCGGAAGTCTCCACGCGCAGAGTACTCACTGGGACACGTCCTGCCACACTCCCCTCAGCTACACAACAGGTGGAGTAGGAGGAGGAGGAGGAGGAGGAGAACATGGTCTTGTTTCCTTACTTTTTCCGGGCCAGACTTCGTGTCCTGCCTTTGTGATCAAGCTTCACTGTAACTGTTTGCTTCCATCACTCCTTTGCCCATGCAGCAGTGTACTGGATTTGCAGATGGGTCAGTGAATTCTGTGTTCTGTAACCGACTACACTGTACTATGTTAATATTGCTTTTGCCATATTATTCAGTGACCTCAGGATGAAAATTGATTAAGTTTGAACCTGAAAAGTCACGAGAAACGCGAGTAGAGGCACCAGAGGTTCAACTTTATCAAGCACTTTCTTTCTTTAAGATGCAATATTCGAGCTGCGTCTCTACAACGACAAATTCCGGAGCAGTAAGGATCTGCTCACTTTCCAAAGGATACTACTAAATTATCATTTTCCTCAGCATAGAAGGACCAAGTTGATCCTTTTCTCGAGGAAGGAATCTTACGAGGAAAAGTTTGAAAAGTTAAATTCGCTCTCTTTGGAGAAATAGCTCCTCGTGGAGGAGTAATCAACGACGGGGACATTCCGTCTGGAGATTTCCTTACGTGGTGCAACACAACTCTTTCTCAAGTTTGAAAGTGACTATCGCCACCTCTGTGAAGGCATCCACTTGCCCGGAGACGACATACTTGGTTGTTTGATCCACAAGAATGTGTGATATCACCACCACTTCTAATAAGTCATCCACTACTCTGCCAACAACATTTCCTGTGTACTTAGTTGATGTTCGTCAGTCTACATGGATAGAGGGACCGCACGTCATGCTCAGATGTGATGTGTATGTACTTTTCCCTCTTTTCCGCCTTATTTTGATCTTCCTTATCAACATAACGTACATTTCCCCTCCTGTGTCACTTTCGTCCTTCTTACCTTAATGCCGAGACCGTCAATGTATGCTTTGAGGTTAGTCATCTTATTTCGTCATGTACTTATGAAAGTGTGTGTGTGTGTGTGTGTGTGTGTGTGTGTGTGTGTGTGTGTGTGTGTGTGTGTGTGTGTGAGTGTGATAACGTGAATAAAATTGCCTTCATTTTGTGTGGAGTTTTACCATTGAAATACTATGTAAATGAAGTGTATGTGAATGTGTGCTCGTATACTCACGCACACACACACACACACACACACACACACACACACACACAGACATGCGGTGCCTCTCACTCAGTGGTGCGCGGTGACGGGTTTGGAAGGGAAGCAAAGGGCGTCACGGCGCTCCATGCTCAACACGCCCCGTGAATGGCAATGACTTGCAAACTTGGGTGTCGCGCTGAACTTTTCTTTTGGGGCAAATTACCAACAAAACAGTGAGATGGAAGGCGGTGGTGGCCGAGCACTGGGGGGACGGAAGGGATCGAGAGAGGGGGAAGGAATGAATGAAGAAGGAAGGAAAGGATGGCGGTGAT
Source organism: Portunus trituberculatus (assembly GCF_017591435.1). Lineage (NCBI taxonomy): Eukaryota > Metazoa > Arthropoda > Malacostraca > Decapoda > Portunidae > Portunus > Portunus trituberculatus. The sequence continues at coordinate 21,352,331 of NC_059268.1, read as the reverse complement.
TGAGTCTCATACACAGGAGTAGTGGAAGACTCGCCGCATAGCCAGCCGCCTGTTGCTGCTGGTGCTGCTGGCGTTGCTGCTTCTGCTCAGGTGAAGTATGAGCACCTGTCTGGTCAGGTAGGCTTTATTGCATCCATTCCTTGCCAGACTGAGGGCCTCTGGCAGCGTGGTGGGCTATACACTGGCAGAAGGGAGTGTACTCTAGGTGCTCGCGGCTGGTGCATGATGGGCTGTTCCACCTTCCACGTAGCTCATGAGTCTTGCTTCCCTTGCTCTGTGTGTGTGTGTGTGTGTGTGTGTGTGTGTGTGTGTGTGTGTGTGTGTGTTCGTATTTCCATGTAAATAACTCGAACTCAGACTCTCCCTCCAAAGTTTCAAAACACAATACCTTTAGAAAGGAAATTTTACTCCACCCTACTCAACAAATTTGGACAAGTTAACAGTTCATCGCAGCTCGGGTAATCATTACTCAGCGTTGAGGCGGGGAAGGATCAGAAGGCAGAAGGTCAGAGGTACGAACTAAGAATTATGCAACGTGGAATGAAGGACAGGAAAGGGCGAAAGTGAAACGGGTTGCTGAAGGAAATAAAAATAGAGAGGGAGATAGAAAAACTAACGAAAAGTTTGTAAAATGCAGCGAGCAAAAGCAAACAGCAAAGTGTTTGACAAGTGCGACATAAAACAAAGGACAGGGATTTGCAAGCTTCATTCATGTCAGAGTTTTGTGATGCTCTTTCACCTCGCCCAAAGTGAACCACGGCCTGGTTGATACAGTGCTGACACGTGTCTCTGCTGGGTTAATTCACTTTTAATCGGCAAGGTTGTTCTGAACTATGGATATGCGTATATGCAGACAGCTATCACTTTTCTTTTTACATTCAAAGTAGACACAGAGTATTCATTCAAGTAAAGCGTCCTTGAAATATCAGAATAAAAAGGAAAGGAATGATTGGAAGAACAAAAGACGAGAGAAAAGAAAGAAAAATTGGATCAGTAGAAAAAGAAAACAAGAAAGACAAGCAGATCATCTACTCCACCTCCTCCGTCTTGAAACTTAAAACTTTCTAATAAGGTCACCTCCGTCCCCGACGCCCCCACTTACTCAACTCTCTCTCTCTCTCTCTCTCTCTCTCTCTCTCTCTCTCTTCAAATCTTGTAGGATGTGTTTCAGTGGTGCCGCGTCCTTCCCTTCCAGCGGAGCCCCGCTGGAGGGTGTTTTGCAGCCTTGAGTGGGGCGATTGTGCGAGGCGATTCAGGCTCCCACGACTAGTTTTAGTGATGATCCTCCGCGTCGCGCATGAGTGTTTGGCACGCCATCCACCTCCACAGTGTCTGCAGCGCCATCCAATACAGCCCAGGCTCGCCGCCACGCCAATATGTCCCTCGCATCCTCAAGTCGTGGTTGTCTGGCCTGCACGGGAGGCGCATTCAGCACATAGGCGGGCAAGGCGCCCAAACACACACTGGCAAAACAAACACGGTGGGGAAGGAAGCCACCTCGGGTTTTGCGTCAAGGATTTGCATGCAAGTTTTACTACACGACGAGTTCTGATTTGTATGACGTGTATCATTTGTTTGACGCACCAAAGCAGGCCGTGGCGGGGAGGAATTTATTCATAATAGCTCACGCCGCATATTTCCACCAAAATAATGCCTCATGTTAGCACGGAATTGTAGATTGAGAAAATCTGATCTTTTATGACGAATTTGATTTATGTGTGTTCATCAAAATTTTGGCCAGCACCATAATATATTATTTCGTTTTCATGTGTGTGTGTGTGTGTGTGTGTGTGTGTGTGTGTGTGTGTGTGTGTGTGTGTGTGTGTGTGTAATTCACTACGGTCTTCTGCTGGTCACCCAGCCAGTCTTCCACATTACGGAGCGAGCTCAGAGCTCATAGACCGATCTTCGGGTAGGACTGAGACCACAACACACTCCACACACCGGGAAAGCGAGGCTACAACCCCTCGAGTTACATCCCGTACCTATATATTGCTAGGTGAACAGGGCCACACATTAAGAAGCTTGCCCATTTGTCTCGCCGCCTACGGGACACGAGCCCGGACCCTCTCGATTGTGAGTCAAGCGTGCTAACCACCATACTACGCGGTGTGTATGTTTGTGTGTGTGTGTGTGTGTGTGTGTGTGTGTGTAATTCACCTCGGTCGTCTGCTGGTCACCCAGCCAGTCTTCCCCATTACGGAGCGAGCTCAGAGCTCATAGACCGATCTTCGGGTAGGACTGAGACCTCAACACACTCCACACACTGGAAAAGCGAGGCCACAACCCCTCGAGTTACATCCCGTACCTATTTACTGCTAGGTGAACAGGGCTACACATTAAGAGGCTTGCCCATTTGCCTCGCCGCGCTGGGACTCGAACCCGACCCTCTCGATTGTGAGTCGAGCGTGCTAACCACTACACTACGCAGTGTGTGTGTGTGTGTGTGTGTGTGTGTGTGTGTGTGTGTGTGTGTGTGTGTGTATTAGGGTGTGTGAATTTTTGTTTCATGTATATTTTTTATTTTCCTGGTCCAGTTTATAACCGATGCAAAATCCTTTTTCTGTGGCAGTTTTCCAATAGTTCCAGTATTTGTGTTCATATACGCCAACGTTTCCCGGAAGTATTTTGAGTTATCCACTCATGTTGGAGAAGTAGCATGAGGAGAGAGAGAGAGAGAGAGAGAGAGAGAGAGAGAGAGAGAGAGAGAGAGAGAGAGAGAGAGAGAGAAAACACACACACACACACACACACACACACAAACACACATACCATTTACTTAACTCCCACATGTACCCAATTAAAATGTTTGACGGAACAGTAATTAATGATAGAAGACAAGTTTGCGGAATAATTAATGAACGCAAAAGCAATATTTATTGAGGGCGAACTTACCTTCTACTTCACAGTGACGGGGCGGTGGTGGTGGTGGTGGTGGTGGTGGTGGTGGTGGTGGTGAGGAGGAACTGATAGGCATTAGAACTTACATGTTACTCAGTAGCTATTATGTGAATACTATCGCACAGTTCACTACTACTACTACTACTACTACTACTACTACTATTACCATTTTTACTACAATTACTACTACTATTACTGAAACGGAGATTGTAAGTACTATTTTAGCGACTGGTCGCTGGCTATGCAACATCACGTGCACCAGAATTAGTCCAAAGAAAAATCACTGAACCGTTTTTAATCCGGTGGCTGTGTACCTGACGAAGTTCCGTAACAAGGGAACAGTTCTGACAGCCTTTGTACGTACTCTGCAGCCAAAATGATATAAATGTTGAAGTGCCAGCAGTATAAAAGAAAAATACTCCGGCTTCTTTGTTTTACCATACGAGTGGAGTTGAGCAAAAAGACTGAACTCAGGTCCATGCTAAAGATGACAAGCTGAAATGTTCGTAGATTTATCAGCCTCAGTATGAAAGACGGGATATGTAAGAGCAGACAGAGCGTGATGTATGACAATTTGATACAGCGAACTCAGTACATTAGCAAAACGACGCACACAATACACTAGTCTTCATTCTGCCAGGTTATCGTTTTTCTTCCAGGAGCAACATTCAAACTAGATTTTTCCCGACATTTTTTCTCGTCAGCTAATTTCCATCTAGTGAGTTAAAATCAGAAAAAAAACATTACCTTTTCCCATCAAGCAACCATGATTTTTTTTTCTTTTTTAAACTGTTCCATCTGCAATGAGGAAAATAGGAAATGAAAAGAAAGCTGAAAATTGTGCGTTGTTGTACTCATTTCCTGGCAAACATGTTGAAAGACGATCGGGGTCCAGGTAGAGTGGACTCCTAGTTGACAGGAGCAGTAAAGGTAACCCCCCAATCACTGTCTTCCTTTAGTGGCGTTTAAGGAGTTTAGGAATCTACCTTTACATTGCCATTGAACATCTAAATTCATTTTGAAATAATCTCACATTCCTTTTTCCCTCTTTACTTGACTTTCTACAACACTTTTTCCTTCTCCCCTACGCCGACACTCCCTTTCCTCTCCCTCTTCATCACCCTCCTGTCACCTCCCTTTCATCTGTCTCCCTCTCCGTGCTTCACGAGTCCGTTCCTTTGAACACTTTTTTTCCCAAGCAACTCAGACATTACGTATTTTTTTCCCTTTCCACGCGAGCAGGATGTTGACACAGCCCGCTAATATTCCGTGTGTGTGTGTGTGTGTGTGTGTGTGTGTGTGTGTGTGTGTGTGTGTGTGTGTGGTTGTGTGTGTACATGCGACGAAGGATGGTGACAGAAACAACGGAAAATTAAAACATGTTCGGAAGGACACACACACACACACACACACACACACACACACACACACACACACACACACACACACACACACACACACACACACACACACACACACACACACACACACTATGAGAACAAAACAGCAGAGAAAAAGATAACTGTTTATATATCATCATCATCATCATTTTCGTTTTAGGTCCGCATTTTCCCATTTAGGGTGTAGGGTGGGATTGAACGGGCGATGACTGCTTTCCACAATTGGTGATTTTGTGCCATATATATATATATATATATATATATATATATATATATATATATATATATATATATATATATATATATATATATATATATATATATTATCTAATACTATTTTTTTTTTTTATATCATAGAGTACAATGTTGTATATGTACGTATTCATTCAACGGCTTGGGGCGAACAAGCAGCTGGCCGGCTAAGTTCTCCGCTTCTCCCTTTCCGCCAGGCAGGTAAGGTGTCACGTAACTTATTGTGTCATTTGTCATTAATTACAGCCTTGTTAACTTTGTGTAATGTTTATTAGTAAGTCACATATACATCCAAAATATTGGTCTCATTACATGGTACTGTAACAACCAAAACTTATAGAAATAATGACTGAATAACTCACAATTTCACCATCGGTCAATCTGCATCAACACATCATCATTTCTACAAGTTTTGTGTTATCACGGTATGATGTAATGAGACGAGTAGTATTGGTGTACAGGTGATTCACTGATGAACACTGCACAATGTTAGTTAGCATGGCTGTAGTTAATGGAAAGCAAGATTACGGGCTACTTGACACCTCGCCTGGCAGGGCGGGGAGGGAGCTGGAGAAAGGCTAGCCGCGATCAGATGTTTGCTTCACGCCAAGACGGTGAGTTGATACATTTAGATCGTACTGCATATTTTTGATCGAAATAAGCAAATAAATAGATAAATGAAACTGTTTGAAATGCCACACACTTATAGTAAGATTGAGTATGTTGTCTATGATTCTACATGTCATCTCGTCTCACTTGAATTTCAGCCCACGGTTAAACAGAGCCTCTAGCACTATTTGCAGAAGCTCGCGATACACCCTGTATATTTCGTTTATTTGTTTGCCGCGTCAATATCATGCCGGTGTACGCGATAGCAATGTAGCAGTCAACTCCGTCCGAAGCATGTAATGATTAAACAACCCGTAAAGCAGTCAGAGTACAATTGTAACGTGAACATGGAGTGTGTGTTTGTCTTCAGCGGTGGAACAATATGATCATTACATGTGTAGGTCCCGTTGTGGTCTGAGGCCGTTCAGTCTTAGGGTATGAGCGGCAGTCACGGAAGCTGCCCCTGTGAAAATCATTACTTGTGTGGTTCCCGGCGTGGCCTCAAGGCTGTTCAGTGCCGGAGGTGTCCAGGCAGTCACGGAAGCTGCCTCCACGACAACTGTCACGTCCAAATATTCAGCGAAAACTGCATCTCCATAAATGAGTTTCAGAGTGTGAGGATCTGACTCCTACAACTTTCAGCGAGAAGTCTTGGACACATATTTGATCAGCTTACCTTGGAAACTAGTTACTGCTGGTTTTACAATCTTTATTTATTTCTTTGTTTCTACTAAGATGATGGTTGGTAGTAGTGGTAGTGATGGCGGTGTGGTGGTGGTGTTGCTGTTGGTGGAAGAGGCAAGGTGTTTCATTCTTTGAAAATGAGCCGATGCATGCCAGCGCGCTGCCGTCTGCCCTACCTAAAACTGCTTGGAAGCAGACACAAAAGTGTGTCTGCTCCTGCTGAACGTGGTGGCGCTCTGAGTAATGAAGCGTCTCATGGCGAACACACGCTGAAGTTGTTGTCACTAATAAATGTCTGGGAAAGAGCGCGACACTGTGTCGGTATAATTGAGTTCTGTTTAATGAGCTCCCTTGTAAGAAACTCTGACGTGTATCGCGACCTATTTCTTTTTCTTGGTGTGCTGCAGTAGACGTGCACACTCGGCCAGCCTTCATGAAACTAAAACATTATTATCACCGTAGCGAGTTGCTGAGCCAGGCCAGATATTCACTATATCTCACTGCTACGCCAGGCAGGAAGGTGTCGTCATGGCGGCCTAGGCATGGCTCACCCTCCACTGCATGACGATTGATAACAATAAACACTCCCACTCCTCAGGAGATAAAAGACGATACATTATTTCATTCCTTTCTTTCTCTCAAAGATATTAAGGAAGTGAAAAGCAGTGTGATCATAGTGAAGCAATAAAGCTACTCTATCTTCACAACATCCACCATTCATTACCTGGCTCGTGCACTTTGTGTTCTCGGCAATCAATAAAAATGACCAGTAAAATGTTACTTTTATTGATGCTTGGTCGTTGGTACAATTCCAGCTACAGGGAGGTGTGACGTGCACCTCAGAGACAGAAAGGCGGTGTTAACATGCCTCATCTTTAAGGTCTGGGAAGCAAAACTGCTAAACTTTTCATCACACGTGTGGGAAGCTGCAGATGCAGCGGGAAGATATGTTATAATATTTCCAGCTCTGCAGGTGAAACATAATCTCGCAACATACCACCACCACCACCACCACCGCTGCTCGCTGGAACCGGCCGCCCTCACTGGTCGTGTCTAAACCTGTGCCGCCGAGAGAAACTTCCCCATAAAAAAAGAAGCGTGACAAGGGTCTGTGTTGCCTCATCCGACATTAGACTATCATTTTATTTACACACGGGCAGGGTAATCCACACGCCAAGCTTGCGACAGTCACGCGAGGGATGCCGTGGTGAAGTGAGGTCATCATTCCCGCACTGATAATTTATACGTACTCCGTTTTCCCAGTTGATTAATTGTTATCCCTTAATTTCATGATATTATCTTCAATGATTTCTCTTGCTCTCTAGTGTGTGAATTCCTCTTCAGCTGTTCTACCTATTGCCGCCAAAGTCATGGCTGCCAACAACTGCTGCTCTTTAACCTCTTCTCTTCCTCATTAATATCATCATCGGGATTGTTATTACTATTGGCTATCAACACTCAAATCTCATTACACGTTCCACAGCCGCCAGCCCCTCCCCCACCCCTGCTCCCTGCCTGCTGCTGCAATTCATCGTTACAAATTTCTCATCCACGTCATGCCCTGCGTGGCATCAATGCTCCCTGTCCCTTGTGTGTGTGTGTGTGTGTGTGTGTGTGTGTGTGTGTGTGTGTGTGTGTGTGTGTGTGTGACCGACCTTGTCGATAGTATTTTGTACTGTAAAGCCCACCTATATTTAATGTCACGTATGTCCCTGTGTCTGACGCATTGGCGCAATAAATTTATCAAATCAATCATCCACGTCACTTGTTACGTCGTGTTGCACAGTGTCTTAACTCCCTATGAGAGAGAGAGAGAGAGAGAGAGAGAGAGAGAGAGAGAGAGTAAACTAATTGAATAAGAGTTTTCGTGGCACTACAACTCGACTTTATTAGGGTAACAACATTCCTCTCTCCGCTACAAGTAACATCACATGACTGATTTTATTACTTTATTGCGAGACACGTTTACTTCTCAAGAGTGACAAAGGTTATAACAAAGGGCACTCTTGGCTCTTGGCTTGGCTCTGGGTTGTGCTGCGGGCAACATTCCCTGCTCGTAATGCTCGGCTTCTTGTCACACAGTCAGTGAACAGAGATTAACACCTGTTATAGAGACTCGAACATCGTGGAGAATAGAGTTATTCAGTACTTGTGGAGTGTATCAGTTGAATGCTATAATTGTGTGTGTGTGTGTGTGTGTGTGTTGAGGATGATAAGCGGCACTGCCTCTCCCTACGTACACTGGTGGCCGCAGTTCCGCCGTTCACCCATTGATTGTCTTCTATTTCGGGGAATACTTGCGGCCAAAATATAGTCGCCGTTTTTTTTTTCCGCTTGTTTTTCGCCATGTGTACAAACCTCTCATTACGGTGAAAATACCATGATGTTTATTTATAAATACACCACCACTTTCATACCTTAATTGCCGCAGAACCGGTACATTTTCATTAGGGTTAACGGAGGCAGCGGCGGGCGGCAGGTGGCGGAGGAACCAACTCGAATTTAAGTTTCGCTGCCGTCTGGCTGAATATATATATATATATATATATATATATATATATATATATATATATATATATATATATATATATATATATATATATGTAAAATACCAAACCATCATTGTAATCGGGAGGGAGGAAGTTTGGAATCAAGCGTGGAGCTTCAATGCTTCATTCCTTGGGCAGTCTCGAACACAAGGCAGGCGTCAGACTCATATATCTAATAATATCTTGAATTATATAGCAGAAGATCACTGAAGCTGTTTTGTATACTGGAAATGAAATATAATCATGCTTCCTCCATAATGACTAACACTTTACATAGTTTTCTCACCAGCTTCTTCCGCTCGAGAAACAATAAAGCGTTGTTTGACGTCATTGTAACAAGGAGAGCGGCGTTTTCACCCAGCCTCTCTTTCTCTTGTTCCTCCTCTCCTTGTTTCTACTTTACGTTTCTTCTTTTTCAATTTTTATACATTCTTTTATTCTTTTCTCTCTTAGTTTTGAGGTTTGACTCCTGCTAAATGTCAAGAAGAGAGAGAGAGAGAGAGAGAGAGAGAGAGAGAGAGAGAGAGAGAGAGAGAGAGAGAGAGGGGATTATAGCTACTTGTTACGTGCCTGAATGTTAACTGTAATATTCTCATCTTTCTCATTTCTGCAGCAACATTCACATCTTCCAATGCCTCTTCTGCATGTTTGGCCTTATAACTCATCTTGCCTCTCTCCATTCCTTTCTCCTTCCTCATTTCTCTTTTTGTATTCCTTCTTTCCTCCTTTCTTTCCTGCATTCCTCTTCCTCTCCCACCGTTACTTCACATTGGCCTCCACTCCCTCCCACTCTCCATCCAGCATTTCTTCCTTCCCCTTGATGATGCAGGACAAGTACTTAATGATGGCATTGTTAAGCACTCAGCATCCCCGCCTCGGCTTCCCGACACCCACCTCTCCAGAACACACACACACACACACACACACACACACAATCATTTCACATGAGTATTATTATTATAAGTGGAGTTATGTATGTGTCATCCCTACATTCCACTTAATAATAAGAGTAATAATGATAAACGTAACAATAATTATAATGGCAAGGAGGCGTGAGGAAAACACAGCTAAAGGGGTTCACTTTATTTCTCGACCTGTCTGAATGTTTGAACAACACCAATATTAGTAATAATAATAATAAAATAATAATAATAATAATAATAATAATAACAATAATAATAATAACAATTAATAATAATAATAATGATCGCAATAAAAATAATTATATAATGTAATTGTGTGTGTGTGTGTGTGTGTGTGTGTGTGTGTGTGTGTGTGTGTGTATATATATATATATATATATATATATATATATATATATATATATATATATATATATATATATATATATATATATATATATATATATATATATATATATATGTATAAAATTAGACTACTTAATAATGCTTATGAAACGATGCTTACAGTTAGTAAATGTCTTAACAGCAAACAAAGGGGTGGAGGAGGGGAAGGGGTAGTAGTAGTAGTAGTAGTAGTAGTAGTAGTAGGAGGAGGAGGAGGAGGAGGAGGAGGAGGAGGAGAAGTGGAAAAGAGTGAGGGATTCCACCACTCATTTCTCGTCTACGCAGCGCGAAGGTAAGACGTGCCTCTTCACGGGAATTCTGTTTGTTTGATAGGTTGTGTGTGTTGCTTTATTGTTTATCGAGTGTTTATATTTTGTTTGGTGCAATCCGTAGGTTATGTCTTGGTTAGGTGTACGGTAGTGTGTTACCGTGGCACTGGTGTTTCAAGGGAAGGCCTACCATGGTGTTAAGTGCGAATTTTTTTTAGATGGTTTTAAGGTGTTTTTGAGGTAGGTATTAAGTGTGGCTTGAGATAGATGGTAAGTAAATTGAGAAAACTATAGGTTGAGTAACTTTCTTGTGGTTCAGAGTAAATTGAGAAAATTATAGGTTACGTAAAAGAAAATTATAAGTTACGTAACTTTCATGTGGTTCTGAAGATTGTCGCTTAGTGTACTTAACGTTAGTGTATTTGCCAACTGGGATATGTGGTTCTGAAGATTGTCGCTTAGTGTACTTAACGTTAGTGTATTATTTGCCAACTGGGATGCGAGATTACGTTTTTTTAATCGGGTGACAGACTAAAATCCTCGCCAAACTGCGAGGGTGACTGCAGGAGCAGCTTTTTTCAACCACGCGTAGGTTTGTTTATCCACGGCAGGGTTTATTGCACGTTGAGGTGGTCTTTATAGTACTACTGTTCTACTTAGTGTATCTCGGTTTTCTGATGTTTGGTAAAGTTGCATGCTTATTGTCAGCGGAATGGGTTGCCTTTGGGTCGGTAAAGTATGAATCGAGGATATACCGTAGGCTTTCTGCGTAGCATTGATTTACCGTTTCATGTATTTTACTTCGTTGTTCACATTTGTCACTGAATGGAGCTTCGGACTTGCGTCTCATTACTTAAGGTACTGTGCTAGTTTATAGTATTTAATGTATATTGTAGTTTTTTTTATGCCTTAAATAGGCTTATGTATACTTCCACAGAACCACTGTGTGGGTCGACGCAGCTGCCGCGACAACGTGGAATGTTCACCGCGGGCAGAGCGATTGCAGGACGATGCCGGGGCTTCCACGGCTTCCACGGCAGGGAAAGCAAGTGTCGGAAGAATGAGTGTACCGTAGGAAGTTCATAAAGTAGCCATATATTGAATTAGTCTAATGAACAAAGATTATAGAACGATGCTTATAGAACGATGTTTATAGAACGATGCTTTTTGTCTTTACAGCAAACAAGGACGGAGGAGTGGAAAGGAGTGAGGCATTGGGCCTATTATGTTCTTATACAGTGTGAAGGTAAGACTAGACTTCGCAGGAATTTTGATTGAATAGTTTTGATGTGGTACCCTGTGGTCTATTTTTTCAGACTTGTAACGCTATGATCAATAAGCAGGATGAAATGAGGTTTTCCAATTACCGGTAGTGAAGCTGTACTTGTTAATGTTGTACTTGTATTGTCAGTGCTATTGTAGGTGCTTTGAGGGAATAATTCACTGACATACAACTAATAAAGCGCTCATGACAGGGCAAGGCTGCAGATTCACCATTAGGTGTTCTTTAAGGTTTAATGAGTTAATTTTTTTCTTGCATCTAGGTCATGCCACTACTGAAGCGAGCATCACACCAGCGTGGTTTGTCAACTTACTCCACCCCGCTGCAGGAGACTGGAACTGCCACTACTGAAGGGAGCGCACACCGTGTCCTGCCAACACCACACTGCTGAAGGAGACTGGTACACACAACCGCGTGTCCTGTCAACATTCCACACTGCTGCAGGAGACTGGTGCTGCCACTACTGAAGGGAGCACACACCCGCGTGTCCTGCCAATATTCCACCCTGCTGCAGGAGACTGATGCTGCCACTACGGAAGGAAGGAACACACCAAGGTGTCCTGCCATCACTCCACACTGCTGCAGGAGCCTCGTTCTGCCACAAGTCAGAGCACACAGCATGGTGTCCTGCCAACACACATACTGCTGCAGGAGAGATTTAGATGCCGTTTTCTGCCTAGGTTAATGCTCGAGGGAGGGAGGGGACTTACGCTTTGTGGCTAACTCTCCACCGTCAACACGTGATATACAAGAAGGAAGACCTCTGCTTGTTCTAATACATGTTACCAACCTTTGTTATTCGTTGTTTATTGTTCCAGTTTTTTAAAAGAATTATAATAAAAGTTGTGACTAAGTTTTTCTTGTTTTTATATGCAACATACTTTTTTAAGGAATATTTTTCTAATATGAATTAGGCTTAGGTGACTCCAGGTAATATGTCTTGCATATACATTTGCGGTAAATTTAAGTGCTAAAAGCTACTAAAAAAGCTTAGTGACTTAATAAGGATTTTAGTTATTCTTGAAATGCTAAAAATTGAGAGAAAACCAAACAATCTGAAATAGTACTTACTTTATATACTTGTTGCATACTCTAAGAAAAAAAAATAATAAAAAAATAAAAAAAAAAAAAAAATAAATAAAAAAATAAGAGCAACTAACTCGCATTTTGGAAAAATGGTGTAAAAAGAGAATCAGGTCAATTACAAAAAGGGGAAAACCCCCAAAGATAAAAAAATCAGGCCAAAATGAAGTGAAAAGGGGAAAAATTACCAAAAATAAGGCCAAAAAATGCGCAAATGCGCTCTAAAAAACTGTACTAAGTCGAAAATACTTCGAAGAGTCTCCGGAGACAAACTGGATGCATATTGAGGCTAAATATACACAGAAAAGTCTGCGGGGATTTACTTTTATTGAATAAAATTTCCATTACAATTTACAAAATTCATATCAATGGAAAAGTGTCTACGGACAACTTTCAACTCAGTAATTACAAAATCAATGCAAAAGTCTACGGACAACTTTCAACTCAGTAATTACAAAATCAATGCAAAAGTCTACGGACAACTTTCAACTCTAAATTTTCTAGTAATTACAAAATCAATGCAAAAAGTCTACGGACAACTTTCAACTCAGTAAATTTTCTAGCTGACAAAATTTTCTACAAAATTTTCTACTTTTGACTTAGTAATTTTACTTTTTTTTTTTTAAACATTGTATGACAATTTAAAGCCTATTGACAACTTACATTACACCATTAAGTCTTACAAAACTTCTTAACTCAGTAAATTTTCTAGCTGACAAAATTTACTACTTTTGACTTAGCAATTTTACTATTTTTTTTTAAACATTGTATGACAATTTAAAGCCTTTTGACAACTTACATTACACCATTAAGTCTTACAAAACTTATCACTAAAAATTTTCTGCCTTTCAATTTAGTTATTTTCTTGAAGCATTACAATTCTTAAAGCATTAAAAGACAATTTGAAGCATCATGACAACTTGTATTACAACAATAGTCTTGCATAATTTTCAACTAACTAGAAAATATCTTTATGCATTGTGGGACAACCTATATCACGAAAGTCTAACAAAATTTTCGACTACTACAAAATACTTTTAAAAACACTGACATTAATTCTGGACATTTAATAAAGTAAGTGCAATCAAAGTTCTCGAAAGTTGAGAAGCTGGCTATCTACTATTAATTTCAGTCTAAAAAATGTATACAAAACAAATTACATACAACCTTTCTAACTTAAAATGAAACACTTACAAAGGAATAATATCAAACGTGAGTATGATGACGTACAATCTTATGAATCAAAATCTACTACCTACACCTTTCACAATAAAAATCATTAGAACCAATTAACCTGTGCTGTGAACATTATAGTATACTCCATCCTCACACCTTTCCATCTTGTACTTGTCACAGGTGTCTCTGAGAGCGTGTGTGCTGCTCGCCATCCAAAACCCTGAAAGAAAAAGAAAAAGTCAACAAATGTCTGGAGTAATTTCTTTCTATAAACTACCAAAACAGATGTGGAATTCGTATAGCCTTTACTTGGAAAATGTGGGAGTGCAGGATAACATATTCTTACTATTATGAGGAACTGTGCTAGATGGAGGTACTTTGGGGTTTCACATATTCGACAAGTAATAAATTATGATACTACTGATGATGTGTTCTATACATTCATAATGACAATTGATGAATGTGCTTGCTCTAATAAGGATACCACTCCAATTCATCCTTTCATACACGAGTTCAACCAAAGATAACAGAGAGGTGTAGAGCACAGAGTACACTTAATCATGACGTACACGACACGAGACGACAACGGGGCCAAGCCAAGCAGAACGTCGTGGAGAAGAAACCATGGGAAATTTTTCTTTACCGTAAAGTAAATTATTTTAATCATAAAGAATCTTACGTTTCGCATGAGAAATTACCATTCTTTGACCGACCGAGAGGGGAAAGTGTGGAGGAGAGGGCGAGGGAAGGTGTGCGTGGCAAATGCGGGAGAAGGGGAGAGGAGGGAACAAGGAAAGGGAAGGTGATATTAGAGGCAGGTTAGTAGCGCGGGTGAATCAGGCCTGGGATGAGGAAAGGCGTGAAGCCGTGAAGGAAGTAAGTACAGTGGTGACGTGTAATGAAGTGTTTGGTAGGGAAATGAGACACTGCTGACGACGCACTGTGTTGCTGCTGCGCATTTCTGATAATTTGAAGAACGTTTCAGTAGTTAGCTCTAGCAGAAAATGATTCAGTAGTTTTGTAATATATGTAAATGAACGAATGGAGAACATATATAGAGGCAAAAAAAAAAACATCATATCATTGACAAAAATGCGAATTTACGCATTGCACTCCCAGTCCTCTCCGCGTCTCTTTTGTCTTTTGCACGCTCTCGACCAGTATTTCATTTTTAACATTCCCCGTGACGTCAGCGGAACATAATGTCTCGGTAACCTCGGCTTTCTTATGTGAAGAAAGAAATGCGAATGTCACCGCCATTGATCCATCCCTTTGTGGCGAGGCAGGCAGGAACTTCCCGCCTACTTTGTGTTGGAGACCAATATGATAGGCAAACATATGTATTTGTAAATGCTGAGTGCTGCAGACGACAGAGAGAGAGAGAGAGAGAGAGAGAGAGAGAGAGAGAGAGAGAGAGAGAGAGAGAGAGAGAGAGAGAGAGAGAGTGTGTGTGTGTGTGTGTGTATGTGTGTGAGTGTACCATTAACACAGAAAGGCCTTCCATCCCTCTCACGTCATCTGCCTCCCCCGACACACACCAAAAGAGAAACCACATGAAAGGACAATATAAAATGAAAGGTCCTAGCAACGAGACGCAAAAGAAGGGAAAACCAGGTCATGTCAGAATACAAGTCAGAAAGATTTGAATACTAACCCTGAAACGATGGTCTCCCCAGCCCGGCCGACCCTCACTCCCTCCCGCCCACGTCCGCCATTTGATGTTGCCAACTTGCCATACTGATCTCGATTCTACAATGATTATGACATTTTTAGCATAACTCTTACTCCGTCCCATGTTGCCTTTCTATTTGGCTGTGCACTGAGACGCTGTAAAGTAGATGAAAATATTACAAAAAAAAAAAAATTGGGGCGATATGTGAAAATGATATGATGAAACACACACGCGCGCACACACACACACACACACACACACACACACAGAGAGAGAGAGAGAGAGAGAGAGAGAGAGAGAGAGAGAGAGAGAGAGAGAGAGAGAGAGAGAGAGAGAATTTCAGTTCAAATAAAGGGAAAAAGGAAAACATTGCAGGTGACAGTTGTGTGCGTGTGTATACATACCAGGAAGAAATGTGTCACGTATCTTACGTCAATTCACGTCACTGATTATCATTATTATATTTGATTTAGTAATGTCTAGCAATTTACTCTCCATCACTTCCCTCTTCCTAAAAGAATCCAGCCTCTTTCCAGTGTCACTCTATCACTTAGTCTAAACGCTTCTTAATATAATTATCATGAGTCACACGAGCACGCCTCCTGCTGCAGCCTAACGCCATCTTAACATTCGTGTCTCGTCTAATCCTTTCAAGTTCTACTCAGCACAATGTAGACAACACCCTCAGGAAGTTACGTGCCGTCGCCCCTCGCTGATGTCATAAAGCAGCAAAATCATCTTTACAGGAAACACACCAGCTATACTCTATGTGGGGAAACTGTTCCCGCTGAAACTCCAGCCAACTTTTAGTCATAATAATTCTTTCCATGCAATTTCCCTTTTAGTACAGGCCGTGATTACGCTGAGATAAGAATGAGGAATGGAGCGAGCGAGGCACGGAGGAAGAATACCAAAATTTAATCCATCAGCCAATATCTGACCTCAGTGAACACCCATCGAGGCTCCGACTCATACAGTGCAGTGCTATTGCTATTGCTCTCTCTCTCTCTCTCTCTCTCTGTGTGTGTGTGTGTGTGTGTGTGTGTGTGTTGCAGATGTCAAAGATGGCAATTCTAAGTGTGCCATTCCTGGCCCCGACAATCTATGTGGAGCAAAAGGCCGCGATGGCTGTTTTGCCACACGAAACGGCCACCCATTACTGGCTTCAATTACCAACGCAGTGAAGACCTGAGGTCCGTGTCCCTTTGGACGTATCACCTTTGCTTTTTTACAGCGATCACTGGAAGTGGAGCTAACTGGCCGTCCTTTTCGACATCCTCCATACTTTTCGTCTCCATGGAAGACTGGATAGAGGCAGTTGCTTCTGACTTGCTTTAAGTTCAGGGAATATGACGGAGATTTTTCATACTAGTAACGGGATCAGAGCTCGACTGTGCAAACCTGACTCCATGTTACCTTACAGTGCTCAGCGAGGAAACTGTCAGGTAGCACTGATGCTACGCAATGATGCTGCTTTTGTACGCAACTCTACGCATTCGTCGGAGGAAAAGGGGCAGACAGGAGAGGACACAATAAGACAAATGATGAGGTTGACATTATTAAAATACACACATAAGAAAATAAAAACCTGACACTTTACCGTGAATGGTGGCGATGGTGGTGGTGGTGCGGAAGGAGTGGTGAAGGTGGCGGGAAGGTGACGTGGTGGTGACGGTGGCGTGTGAAGATGCCTGTAGTGGAGGTGGCGGCGCTGTGGTGGTGTGTCAGGTGGTGGGCGGCGGTGGAGTTGGCGGAGTGTGCCCATGGTGGTGTGGCAGCTGCAGACCAGTCTCTCCTGCAATCCATCAGAGTGATGCAATTATCTGGAAAGAGGTATTGCCGTCATGCAGTGCTCTCTTGTCTTTTCCTTTATGTCACTCACCCTCCCCTCACTCTCTCTCTCTCTCTCTCTCTCTCTCTCTCTCTCTCTCTCTCCATCTATTTTTATCATCCTTTTCCTTTTCTCTCACTTTCTCAGCACACGCGATTTTTTTCCTTTTCTCTTCCTTTCAATTCACTAACTTTTATTTCTTTTCCTTCCTTTGGCGTATTGTTCTCTTCGTATTTGTTTATCGTATATGAATATTGTTCTTTCCGCTTTTGATTTTACTTTTGTATCGTTGCTTTTTTATTCTTTTTGTATTATTGCAGTGTTTCTCATCTCCTTCCCCTCCTGAAATTCTTGCTTTTCTCTCACTTCCCATGTGACGTGATCCACACTGTGCTCGGAAAAGCTTCTATCACTCAACTGTCTGAATCCAGTTTCCTCTTATTTTATTCTCTTTCTCTCTTATGTATGTCTTTCGCTTCCTCATTGACTCTCTTGCTCCAGATATGACGCGTTTCTCTCGCACCCTCACTCTCACTCTCACTCTCTCTCGTCACAATGCAAAATACACTCGGATCCTTCACCAGCACCCGGTTAAATTGAGCGAAATCACTAATTTATTCCACATAATAATTAGTTTAACCCGAAGGCAAATTAGATTGCATCATCGTGCTTAATTAGTGTTGAGAGAGAGAGAGAGAGAGAGAGAGAGAGAGAGAGAGAGAGAGAGAGAGAGAGAGAGAGAGAGAGAGAGAGAGAGAGAGAGAGAGAGAGAGAGAGAGAGAGAGAGAGAGAGAGAGAGAGAGAGAGAGAGAGAGAGAGAGAGAGAGAGATAGGCTACCACTGCGTTGTAAATTTAACACAATGAATCATGAATGGTGTAAATTTAGTGATGAGGTCTCAGGGAAGATGCTTTAGGCCACACCAACTCTCACCTCCATTAGTTAAAATGTGTGTGTGTGTGTGTGTGTGTGTGTGTGTGTGTGTGTGTGTGTGTGTGTGTGTGTAATTCATCTCGGTCTCCTGCTGGTCACCCAGCAAGTCTTACACATTACGGATCGAGCTCAGAGCTCATAGACCGATCTTCGGGTAGGACTGAGACCACATCACACACAACACACACCGGGAAAGCGAGGCCACAACACCTCGAGTTGCATCCCGTACCTATTTACTGCTAGGTGAACTGGGGCCACACATTAAGAGGTTTGGCCATTTGCCTCGCCGCTTACCGGGACTCGAACCCGGCCCTCTCGATTGTGTGTGTGTGTGTGTGTGTGTGTGTGTGTGTGTGTGTGTGTGTGTGTGTTTCACTGTTTGATCTGCTGCAGTCTCTGACGAGACAGCCAGACGTTACCCTACGGAACGAGCTCAGAGCTCATTATTTCCGATCTTCGGATAGCCTGAGACCAGGCACACCACACACCGGGACAACAAGGTCACAACCCCTCGATTTTTTTTTTTTTTTTTTTTTACGGTAAGGCCTATAGCGCCTGTAGGCACACTTGAAGGGTGTATGGGAAGCGCTGTTGATTTACATCCCGTACCTACTCACTGCTAGGTGAACAGGGGCTACACGTGAAAGGAGACACACCCAAATATCTCCACCCGCCCGGGGAATCGAACCCCGGTCCACTGGCTTGTGAAGCCAGTGCTCTAACCACTGTCTGTCTGTCTGTCTGTCTGTCTGTCTCCAGTCCTTAAACCATTTTTCATTCCCCAAAGTCGCCCTGGGTTTCCTTTATGCACTAACCGCAGCAGCCGACCCTCTATTCATCTCCTACCTTCCTTTTCCATCCCCCACTACGGTCTGTTCCATTCCTGTTCCACACTACCAGGCTGCCCTACAACTGAGAGGCAAGGAGTCCTGATCTGAAGTTGTGTTTAAGTCTCACCTATGCCTTACTTGATACACTTGACTCTCTTGTAACTATAGCAATGTCTCGACAATTTATTTTTTTACTATTTCTTATTAGTTCCTTTTTTTAATAATATATGTTAATGTAGTTTCTGACTCATGTTTTAATTTTTCATTCGTTTTCTTGTCTTCTTTCTTTGTCCTCTCTCCCTTGTCTTCCTCCAAACTCCTCCTCCTCTTTCCGTTTCTTGACCTGGTTTATGCCAATATTTTTCTCTTCATCCTCCCTCTATCTTTTACTCCTTTATGTTCTTTGTATCCTATGTTCTCGCAACCTTGCATCCTTCTCTCGATTTTTGGCCCTCCATGATTGCTTTCACTCACTTTTCACTTTTATTTTTCTTTCATTTCCTTCTCTCCTCTTCTTCCTGACTTCTTGAATTTCACGTTCGTATTTCCTCTCATTTTTTCCTCTTTCCGTCCTCATTCTCTCCTCTTTGTCTCTTCCTTGTCTTCTTCCACATCCTGCCCCATTTTATCTCGTCTTCTCTTTACCATCATCATAATTCTGAGTCTGTTTTTTCATCAGTCATTTGAGCCGTCTCACTCTCTCTCTCTCTCTCTCTCTCTCTCTCTCTCTCTCTCTCTCTCTCTCTCTCTCTCTCTCTCTCTCTCTCTCTCTCTCTCTCTATCTCTCTCTCTATCTCTCTCAATGTCACTCCTCTTTTCATCCGCCTTCATTCTTTCTTGCTACCTCTCGTATCCATCCACTTCAGACTCTCTCACGTCTTCTCAGGTCCTCCTCCTCCTCCTCCTCCTCCTCCTCCTCCTCCTCCTCCTCCTCCTCTTCCTTCTCCTCCTCCTCCTCCTCTTCTTCTTCTTCCTCCTTCTCCTAGACTTTCCTTTCCACGACTTTCCACTATTCTCCTTCTCTCGTCTTTACCACTTTCTTAAGTCTTATTGGACACAATCCTGCACTTACCCCGAAGAGATTAACCGAGAAGCGTAATCTTTCACCGCTAAAGGAAAAAAAGAAAAAAAAAGGCTAAATTGTGACAGACGTGGGAGTGCGTACTCTTCACATTCATGGTTGACTGGGAGCATGAAACAGATGCCAATTTTGTGGACACAGATGCTACTGACGATGTTTCAATTGAGTAACAACGCGAAGCAAGGATGGACGTAACAAGGCGTAGCAAGGATGGACATTCCCTGACATGTTGGAAGTTTGACCGGTTTGGATTGGCACTATAGTCATGCATGTTATAAAACCGCGAATCAAATAATATAAAGAAAGGATAATCCCGTCGTCTGGGGATTACAGCACGAGCGGTCGGTGGTTCAATGTATATCAGGAGGCTGTGACAGAGACGCCGCGCTGCTGCTCCTGAGATGGGGGTTGCTTGAAAGAAATCGTATCCAGTCGTGAACGTGTGCAACACAGTGAAGGTGACATGAAAAGCTTATCACGTAAAAAAGTCATCCCTCCATGCACAAAGAGCGTCAAAAGGTTATCTTGTAGCTTGTCCCCTTTATGTTGTATCTCGCTTCGGTGGTAATCTCTAGGGAGGCAAAACATGAAAGGTGTTAAAGGTGCGGCTCGGTGCTCGGCGAGAAGGGGCGGTGCTGGTGGCAAGCTAACGCACAGTCAGTCACTGCAGTGTCCCAAACTTTACAGAACTCGATCCTGACTTGGCACTGGCAGCAGAATCGACTACTTCCCTCAACACTCTTCCCGTAACAACAGGTGTGCGCCAGGTAATTACCAATCCTGGATTATAAATACACCTAGACGGCCCCTTCCCTTCCCTCGCCCCATCATGCCACTCTATGCATCACGCTAAGAGGGAGAAGTGAGAGGAGCGATACAGCATTCCCTCAATTAAGTAGAACAGGGAATGAGCTAGCGTAGGTTTTCAAATATTCTTAACCTCTCCTGTCTTTTACCACACACACACACACACACACACACACACACACACACACACACACACACACACACACACACACACACACACAATAAGAAGATAAAATTAAAAATAAAATATAGTAGAAGTAAATAAACACACCCAGAGCTGCATGAGGGTCACACTGCAGCACACACCACATGTATACTGCACGCAGATTCTCTAAACGACACACGAGACAGCATACACAAGCTGCATGCTACACACCGCACCACACGATACACACCCATTGGCTACCCACCTCACGCTGGCATGACACAACCTGCTTTTCCATCACAAAACTAATCATAATATTGAATTAATCTTCTTTTCCGTCCCCAGCCTGTTATGTAAATGTGTTTAGCATACTATTCCTGCCCACGCGAGTGCTGAAAAAAACACCATGGCTGACACTATGCTGAAAAAAACTGCTTCTCTTAAGACATATACCGCGACGCTTACTGACTGCTGGCGCGTGGAACTGACAAGCAGACACCAAATAAACACGCGGGACAAACTGCGAGGACGAACACCGAAAGAAAATAAATACATTAAAGGACAGATAGATAGATAGATAAACACGAGGACGAATAAAAGCTCTCGGTCGTTTGTAACCAATCTTGTTTTCTTATCGCTGTCGTCTTTCCCTAGTATCGTCACCACATTTCTTTTCCTTTCCTCTAACAGTCTAACGCGAGACGCAAAGACAAACATGTACAGTATAGCTACCAAGTGAGAGAGAGAGAGAGAGAGAGAGAGAGAGAGAGAGAGAGAGAGAGAGAGAGAGAGAGAGAGAGAGAGAGAGAGTGTGTGTGTGTGTGTGTGTGTGTGTGTGTGTGTGTGTGTGTGACAAAATGTGCTGGCATAGAAGCGTGCTGAGGCGCCATTAGGTCAAGTGGCAGTGTAAACATAACGGGCGGTGAGGTGCTCGTTAGGTCTTTGTGACGCTGCTTGCCTCGCGTCGCCCAGCAGCTCACCTTCTACACCCCCACACCTGCCGCCTTGCCATCGCCACACACACACACACACACACACACACACACACACACACACACACACACACACATTCTCTAAACCACCTCCTTCATTCTCCTTCATATTTTCTCTTCGTTCTCGTCTCCATCCTCTCCTTGTGTTAATTGTGCTTCTTTCCTTCATCACACTTTTTGTCCAGGAACATTTTTTCATTGCTCTGGTTCCTGCTTCATATTCCTCTTCCTTTTCCTCCTCCTCCTCCTCCTCCTCCTCCTCCTCAACACAACTCTCATGCAATTTTCCATTCCTCTCTGTGTTGCTGCTTTTCTTCCTGTCTTTCCTAGTTTCCGAGGTGTTTTTTTCTATTCTTGCTTTAAACTGTCGTCATTACACGAGTCGGGTTAGTTAAACTTTCTTGGATATTCGTCGGTCTTTTCTTATTTTGGTTTCTCTCTCTCTCTCTCTCTCTCTCTCTCTCTCTCTCTCTCTCTCTCTCTCTCTCTCTCTCTCTCTCTCTCTCTCTCTCTCTCTCTCTCTCTCTCTCTCTCTCTCTCTCTCTCTCTCTCTCTCTCTCTCTCTCTCTCTCTCTCTCTCTCTCTCTCTCTCTCTCTCTCTCTCTCTCTCTCTCTCTCTCTCTCTCTCTCTCTCTCTCTCTCTCTCTCTCTCTCTATCTCTCTCTCTATCTCTCTCTCTCTTATATATATATATATATATATATATATATATATATATATATATATATATATATATATATATATATATATATATATATATATATATATATACTAGAATGTAAATTTCTGCAGTGTTCTTTCCTTCTCTCTTCTGAAGAAACTTGTCATAATAAAATATTTCACAATTGTGGACTAGTTGCTAAACTTGATGGAATTCTTTTCGGAGTATACATATATACGTATTATTTCTTTTACAAGATGGAAACCTCTCCAGTAATATTCCATTTCCTTATAGTTTTATTTCATTTGTTCTCTTCTATTTTATTCTACTTCATTTAATTTCTATTTTGAGTTAAAAGTTTGTGCCTTCACCTGCATGTAGCTTTCACGCGCTGTCACACCGACGCGCTGAAGGGAAATGGCCCAAAGCAATAGTTTTTCAATTCCTTGTGTAGTGGTAATTGCTTCCGTGTCGAGGACATTATGAAGCTGAACGTCCTGTGACGCTGAAGGCTCAAAGCCGCGTCTTACTTCCAAGTATTATAAGAAAATCCAAGTCTTACTCTTATCATTCTTGTCTCTAGTCAATTCACCATTTCACCAGCTTATCGCATCTGTCAGACGTCGCAGGATGATGAACGTCGCTTTATCATGCTGTAAGTTTTTCTGCCACTATTGTCACTCATCTGCCATTAAAGTTACGTACATTTTCATTGTTTTTCGTTTCTTTTGCTTTGTGTCACATAAATTTGGCATCAGAACTCAATGTTAATGGATCTTCTTCGTCTCTTTACCAGTCAATACATACTCGTGATATATATTCTCTTTCAAAAGCTACTCATTTCACAAATTTTATTGATTAATTCATTTCTCTCTCTCTCTCTCTCTCTCTCTCTCTCTCTCTCTCTCTCTCTTCTCTCTCTCTCTCAATTTTGCTCTTTGTAACACCGCCTCTTTTAGTGAGAGAGAGAGAGAGAGAGAGAGAGAGAGAGAGAGAGAGAGAGAGAGAGAGAGAGAGAGAGAGAGAGAGAGAGAGAGAGAGAGAGAATAGGGGGGGAGGATTAACGTTCATTGCACGTGTAAGAAACACACAAATGACCAGCACAAAGCAGCAGCAAGAAAGTGCCTCGCTCTAACTCTGAAATGAAACATGAACAAAGAGCATAATAATGGACACGCGCAATCAAAGGAAGAGAGATGAAAGGAAGTGAAATGAAACAAATGGAGAGAGAGAGAGAGAGAGAGAGAGAGAGAGAGAGAGAGAGAGAGAGAGAGAGAGAGAGAGAGAGAGAGAGAGAGAGAGAGAGAGAGAGAGAGAGAGAGAGAGAGAGAGAGAGAGAGAGAGAGAGAGAGAGAGAGAGAGAGAGCGGTGGTCTTCCAACTTTCGGAGCAACACGAGTAATCTCAAAAAAAACATAAAATAAGTAGGAAAAGATACAGCCTCGCTCCTCGCAAACCACTTCACGGTTGCCCTTTCTGGCAGATGTTGCTGCGCTGCGCAGAGTGAAAGAGTACCGATAGGGAACAAGACGCAGCAGCACGCGGAAATGAGTGGCGCCTTGCCTCAGTGCCCCGTGCCTCCGCCAACCCACCACCAGAGGGAAGAGAGGGAAGGGGAAGAAGAGTGAGTGAGTGTATCCCGCTGGTGAGCAAGACGCATCAGCTGGCGGGAATGGAGCGGCCGGCACCTCGCCTCAGCGCTCAGGGCCCCCGCGTGCAGTGGGGCGCGTGGCCGGAATGTTGCCTACAGGCTGGCGAAGGTGCGGGAGTGTGGCTATTTGTGTTTCATTACCTGCATCATTACCAGGAGTTGTTGCTGTAATGAGAGAGAGAGAGAGAGAGAGAGAGAGAGAGAGAGAGAGAGAGACGAAGTACTTGTTTTAGTGGAAATAGGGGCAAAGTGGTTTATAGTTGAGGACGCGTGAGGGAAGGTTCGGGTACGCCATGGGAATCCAGAGGTGGGAGAGAAGTACGGAGGGGAGGGAGAGAGGCGAGAATCATGCCGAGGCATCAGTCTTCAAACAGAGAAGGAAAGGCATCACAATCCTTTTTTCCTCCCTCTTGCTGTTCCCCGTATTCCTCGTCCTACTGTACTTCCTGACCGAAACGCGGTGGGGGAGGAACCACTGATGATGAATCATCTTATCTACCACGCACATGTACCTTCCTCCCGTTTCGCAGTAAGCAATGGTAAGGAGGAGCTACACTTCACGAGGCATTTATTTATTCTATTTTTTTATTTATACCATGTGGGCTTTTCACGGGAATCTATGGGCTAAAGGGGATGCTTTTTGGGGTACCTCCTATCTCAAAGCCCACCCGCTAGGAAACCGTTGCCCCGAGTGAGGAAGCCCAACCTACATTCGGACCGTGGACAGGATTCGAACCCGTGCACTTGGAGACCCCTCGGACCCCAAAGCACGCATGGTTCCACTGTACCACGGCGGCCCCCATTGGAAATAGTACGGAGGTACAAAGGAGTCCAGTGAGTTAAGATACATACCTCGGGATGTGATAGTTCAAGCAATTCTAAATCGATAATATTCCATTCACATACGTTGTGTTTTGTTTATTTATTTTTTTCGACAAATTAAGGTGAAAGTTAGTGTAACACCATCTCCCCACGGGCGACAGGCGGCTGCCTTGCCGCCTCGCCGCCTCTCCCCCTCGATCCCTCCCTCCTCCCTGGCTTGCTACTTAACTACTCCAGTTGTCGCGCGGCATTAGTGATCAGTCCCGTGTACAATGTACGCAGTCAAAGCATTACAGTTAACAGCAAATGACTAATATCTTTTTGTTGCGTCAGTGAATAAAATGAACAGGTAACACAACAATACAGTGGTTGTTCAGTGTTACTTTTTTAAACATACATGACAACTCACCACTTTCACGACGATCGGCGGTATCTTCACTGCTGCTGTAAACGTCACTTAAGAGTTCAGATAATACGATATTCTTGCTAAGTAAAGTCAAATCTTAAGTGAATTTTACCCCTTTGTCTGTGTGTGTGTGTTTGTAAGTTGCACTGATGCCATGTGGGGCTTGGCACTGTCTTCCGCACGATACACAACAGTGACGGTCTTGAGCTGCTTAACATTCCCATCACGGAATGAATATCACGTCATGAATATCATCACACGAATATCGTGACCAAACGAATGTGACACACATCTTCACCTTAAAACAAAAAGATACACTGTGTCACTCAGCTGATTGACGATACTCCTTACTGTGGTATCAGGATGGGCACTGAGTGATGAGCGGGTTACTGCTAGAATGAACTACCATCCTGAAAAAGTGGTATTTAACAACTATCATATTGCTGTCCTCTTTACAATTTCTTTACTGGAAAACGAAATATTTAACTCATCATTTGCTAAGTGTTCCCTTTGATGTTTTGACTGCGAACCTTGTATACACACACACACACACACACACACACACACACACACACACACACACACACACACACACACACACATTCACAAACACAAAAACAATTCCTTCCGGCACCGCTCAAGTATGAAGCCAGCCCAGGGTGGACTGCGGTGATGTGATGGCGGCCCATCTTGGGCAAGAGTTCCCGCAATACAAAATTTTAATCTTAGTGTGTATCGAGTATTTTTACTGAAAATTAATTATCACGTCCCGAAACACGTACCTTAACTGACGGGACACCCTGTACTACAAAACGAATCCGTTCAGTGCAAGGGGTGATACGATTCAGCGCGAGGAAATGAAGGATTTCTGTGTAATTAAGGCGTGGAGCTGGAAAGGTCTTCTCTTAACGACCACACAGCACATTATTAAAAGCACAGAACTCGTGGGTTTGGATGAAAAAGTCTGTAGTCGGTCAAAGGCTTGCATGAAAGTTGTATTAGTAAAATTGAATGTGGTGAGAGTTCTCTCCCATCTGCCTGAATGCTGCTCGCTCCCACACAAGCACACACGCACGAGCACAAAACACACATCGCGAACAACACTTTCACAAACGAAACACAAGAGTGATAATTTAAAGAAACATTAAAACTGTAAAACTGCACCAGCCTCTTCATTCATACATGTAACGATTCCCTCGCTAGCATATAAAATGATCGACTCACCCACACACACGCATACAAATACACTATGCATGGGGTTGGTTGAAATGCAAATGGTTTGGTCTGGTCACAGTCTAGGCAGCATTGAGTGGAGCCCTGCGTGGTCTGTCAGTTAAGCCCTGTAGTTGTGTATTGATCAGGTGATGTGTGAAACACCAATCAGAATTAAAATAATGCGCGGAACGTTCTCTATCCTCATCTTATGAACAAGTAAGTAAAGCCAGCTAGTACGCTGGTATTTGCACTTCTTATCGCTACTACAGGCATGAAGACTGATACGTTACTAAGGTGAAAATATCTTCTCTGTATTCCTGAAGCAAACCGAAAGTATGATTTTTCCAAGACTATACATATCTTTAGCAACTCATTCCTGTAAGTGCTGAAAGTGAGGGAGTGGAATGAGCCGCGATGCATGGTGTGGGACTGACTGACTGCTCCCAGGTTAACTCTGCTTAGGTGGAGGCAGTGAGTGAGTGGTTTGCGGTTCTTTTCCTCCTTATCAAATATATTTCTGATCTGTCTCCGTTTTTCTCTGACTCGGTACATTTTTCATTGCATTTCAACTACAATAACGTTTAACCTTTCTTCTCCTATCTTATCTATGACGTCTCCACCACAAGACTCTCTTCTTTCCTCATTCCCTTGATTGGATGAAGTATACAAATTATTAGACAGCCTGTACCGGTCAGGGGACGAGGTGAGGCGAGGCGCGGGGGAGGCAGGGAGTCTGCACCCGAGGGAGGCTGTGGCCTGTGGGTGTGCAGTCCCTGATGAGTTTCTTTGAGTTGTGGAAGCAGGTGAGACTGGTGAAGCCTCACTCTTCCTTGCCGCTCTTCTCTTTGTTCTCGGGGAATATTTCACCATGTCATCATGAATTCATTCTCCTCTGCTTTGTTGTTTTATTTTCTCTCGTTGGGAGGAAGCTTATGGTGTCTGCCAGATCAAAGCTGTGCATGTCTGTCTGTAACTATTTTGAGTCATTCAACACATTTCTCTTTAATGTCCACGTTCTCCCTCTCTGTCTCTCTGTTCTCCGTCACTCCCGCCATTCTAACCTCATCTAATGTGTGGCTGTCAATAATTACTTTCTCGTTTGCTTGCACTCTTATATAATGCATGGTTTCCTCTTCCCTTTTCCCATCCCGTTCTTGAGCCAGGCTGGCATACACCACCTTCTCCGCACGATGCTATAATTCACCTTTCCAGTCTGTACACTTGCTCTTTTCCCTTTCCACTTTTATCATGCTTCATTTCGTGAGTATTCAATATTCAAACTTCCAAACCTCATCCACTTCCTCTCTCCCTTTCTCCCTTGCCACTGATGTTGAGCGTCAAAGAAACAAACAGAAAACTAATCTTACAACTTATACAATAGTCACTCTTCTCCACTTTAATCAAAAACAATAAAAGGTAAACAGATAAAAAAAAAAGAAGAAAAGCAAGGCACTTCTCAGCCCATCCTTGTCCAAACGAGAGGACGAACCCTGCCATCTCTTAACGACTTTGCACGAGGGTAAACTGCGAAACTTCACATGACCGTCCCGCTCCCCACATCTCTCTCTCTCTCTCTCTCTCTCTCTCTCTCT